>NW_011967031.1:144334-147115 GCF_000949405.1 Vollenhovia emeryi | reverse complement strand
TCAGGAACGGCGAAATGACAAGTGATATAAGTGCTCCTATGAATATCGTTCTTTTTATATCACTTGTCATTTCGCCGTTCCTGAGCGCGCGAAATTTCAGCCCTATCATTTGTGAAAAATAATCGCTTCTAATTTAAAAACTATTATAGCCTCGACACTTTTGTATTAGGATTTTCGTCTGGAAATGTTCTAAGGAATCTGTCATTAAGAGGACCTCCGGTGGTTTTAGGACACCCTGTATATGTACAGGAGAAAAAAGTAAAGGCCGTAAAAGCGCGCGCATTGGCGCGTGCTGTGTGTATTAGTTACTAGTAAAATTCTTCTATGTACCTTCTCTTTTTTCCAAATTAATATATCGCCTGTATATTAATTATATATATATATCCCACAAGAAAATAATTGAAAATATTAAATATTTTGTCAAAGTTGCCAAGTTCTCTTTGAATATTTCGAAAAATATTAGACAAATAAAAAAATGTTTCAGACAAAAGTTGTTCCAATTAGTTAATAGAAAATGATAATATAATAAAAATGCAGGTTTTTATTTAAAAAATTCAAGATTACCTTCATGTAACCGTCAAACCAACGGTACCATCTTATGTCCCCCTTAAAACCACATAACTTTTGTTCCAAACATTTGTTTCTAAAATGCATAGTTTTTGAAAAATTTAGAGGTCTCCATACTTTTTCCTCACCCTGGTATAAAGAAGGGCGTCAAATACTTTGAATTCCGCCTGAATAATAAAACCGACGAAAGCTTGGACTCTGAAAGCCTTCAGACATGATCACCCATCAAAGGAGACTCACAAAACGTGAAGGTGCGCGGGACGAAAAATGCGAATGAGCAACTACAGCTGTCGAGAAATGCGCACGACTTCTCTCTTCATTTTCGCGCGCAACTCACGGGGCGGAAATGACGCGTGCGGACGCGCGTAAAAGCGACGAACGGGGGAGGAGCGGCGCGCGGGCCCATCGTCCTCCGTCCTCGCGGCCTCCCTTCCCTCTCGCTTTTCTTCGCTTCCGTCCTCTCTATAACCCGCTGATTCTGTTTGCCCTGCGCTGTCCCTTGCGGGGTTGATTGCAATGCACCCGCCTGACGGCTCTATTCCGCGCACGTTGACCATAACCGAATTAGCGGATAATTAGTTTACATAAAATTACACCGACCGACTCCGCCCTTTTCCTCCCGCGTGCTCCTGCGCCCGTTTCTCCCGCCCTCCCCCGGCCCTTCGTCTTCCGGATCGACCGGTCGGCCGATTACACCTACGGGGCACCTGTCTATCGCGGCCGACACGCCAACACGCTCGACGGCCTATCGCCCAGCTTGCTACGCAATTTCATTATCGGTGATTTAGTTGAACGCATCCCGCACGGGGAAGTGCGCCGCGCGGCCGGAAGTGCCGGGATGTGCCGGTGGTTTATGAGCTGTGTGATGCCCGCTCACACGCGCAAGCGGCAAAATCGGAAATGTAATTGTCGGCGATCGCGGCCGCGCCTGCATGTCTCTAACCCCTCGCCAAATTGCATAATGAACGGCTTTATCGCCAAAACGTAAACTCCCGTCCTTTTTTCTTCTTCGAAATTTTGCGACCCGCGGAAACCAATGTGTAATTAAAGATTTATGTTAAACCGCAAAATTAGTGGCGAGAGCGTGGCTGCATGGTGGACTTTCATTTCTTCTTCACCGCAGGATCAAGTAAATCTTTTACGTGGCAATTATTCACCCCGCTTAGCGCTGATTACGAAATTGATGAGTATGCGCTCTTAGACGTTTATCGAAAACCCGTCAAATCTTATTTAATGTAAAAAATAGCTGAAATAAACGTGAATTAGCTATCGATATTTAAATTAACGTAATGAGAAGCGAGGAAAAGTGGACTTTGAGAGTCGAACGCGGTAAATTGTGCGTGAGTTAACGTTCAATTAATTTCATAGCATTTAATTAATAATTTGATGCAAGTTATGAGTAGCGCGTTTCAACTCTGCTCTGAGCCATTTTTAGCGACGCGGCGATAAATAAATTAAATACTCTCACGTCTGTCCGAGGCGCGTAAGGCGAATAGTGTAATTTTCAGGAGGAAATGCCAGAAAAGTTCTGCCGGCGCTCGCGGTCCGCAAAATTTCCGGGTCAGAAATGGAAATTGAGATAACCGGCAAAGAGAAGTGAGATCCACTCGCCAAACCGAGGATATAATTAGGACGTAATTAGTCGCAGCGTCGAACGTTAAAGACCCGCGGTACATTTCAGTCAGCGGCCGAAGCTCGCGTCGTATAAATTTTATTTTTTTTCTCATACTTACAATCACACGCGCGCGACGCCTAATCTGCATACCTTTCGCGTCGCAAGAGCGCAAGGTGTTTGTCATGCGCGCGTTTGCGCGGCGCAAGTGCATCTCTCCCGGCACGCATCTCATATTCATAGACTCAAACGCAGCGCAACATGTTTCATGGGCAATTCCTCCGGCATCCCGATATCCCGTAAAATATGCATGCGTGTTATCATTACCGCTCTACGTGGCGCATCGTTCTCGCGCGCGGAGGCATCATACGGACGATAATGCCAATAACACGCTTCAACGATACATTACCCGCGCGTACATGCTTCGACATGAATAATTTTTCAACCGCGAGCGCGATCGGGTCACGAGAAGTTCGCGCTCGGACGACGCGTCGCGGTCTGCGTGGATTTATATTACCGACGATTTATATTGCTGTTAGATTTATGAGCAATTCGTCTGGCTAGGTAATGCTTTTCACAAGAATTTCTTTACAGTTTGTTCC
>NW_011967031.1:139323-144234 GCF_000949405.1 Vollenhovia emeryi | reverse complement strand
TCCCTAAAAAGTGCTCAGTTAGCGTTATTATTAAATTGATTGTTAATATAAATTAAGCAAAAAAGTATTACTGCACGGAGATAATTTTTTTCTCAATATTTATCCTGAAAATCATGTAGTCGTGGGACAACATGGCATTTCGAAGAATTGTTTTTCGAGTTTTTTGAAACTTTAAGCATACCTTTTACTAGCAGAATGTACGGTGAAATTTTAACAAAACCCTCATAAATGCCCTCAAAATGCCACGTCCCACGATTACATGATTTTCAGGGTAAATTTAAAGAGAAAATTCTCTCCGTGTATAGCTTCTGAGATCCAACACGATTGTATTATATTAGCCGTTGCTATTACTTGGATTATTCGTGTATAACAGTCAAGTTCGCTTATTATTACTGTAGATTTATGTTAAATAGACGCGTGTAGAGAATTCTCTCTCTCTCTCTCTCCTCTCTCTGCCTCCTCATCTGTCTGCAAACGTGTAATCTAATAGCTTACGTCTATTGTGAAGTACGTCTAGGTCAAGAACATAATGGATATCACATCCGTGCGTTCGCCATAACGGTGCCTCACGAGCGGGAGTTTACATTGCCAACAGCACGGCGACCTCCCCATTGTTATTTTACGAAAAGGTCAGCCCGCTCGGTCTTAAAGTTCGAAGCGTGCTGCGTAATTAACGACGTGTCCGATAAGAAATAGACGTCGGTATCCCACGCCCTTCGCCCTTACGCCCCGTGCCTTCGCGCGAAGGCTTCACGCATCACCCGCAAAAGTCATATTGCCATGGGAATGCCGTACCGATCGGTCCATTATACATTAATGCGAGTACGGCGTGGCAGTTTTGTCTACCGAGCCGGAATATACCGAGTCGGCGTGATAACGCCATTACAAAGGTCACTGTCGTGACTCTCCTCCTCCTCCTCCTCCTCCTCCTCCTTCTCCTTCTCCTCCCCTCCTCCTCCTCCTGCTCCTGCTCCGTCGGCAGCGAGAGAGAGGTGGGTGGCTCTGGTCGGGGGTCAGGGGTTGCTGCAACCTGCCGGCAGCTACCCTTCTGCCGGGTCTCTCTCGACGTCGCTTTCTCTCTCTCGTATTCATGAACTTGAACGTGACCGTTAGCGACTCGATGAGTCGCATCCGCGCGACTTGCATACGCGCGCGCGGAAAGATTGTCTACCACGGCCGGAATCTACTTCTCTCGGCCCCGATCGGCTCTTCGTCCGCAACAAAAAGATCCCTCGCCTCCGGGGGTCTAACTGTATATTATCTTCGGAGTGCTATGAAGTGCGGTCTTAACTGCCTCTAGTGCGAATTAGTTGGCGTTTATACCACCGGTCGTATTATTTAGCGACCGCAGAAACACCTCCCGGTTAGCTCAAGACGCTTTTCGTATTTACGCATATTTATTTGCGACGCCCATGCGGAAGCAACATACGTGGCTCCTTTCTTCTTGTGGTAATTTAAAGCTAAAACACCTTGGAGTTTATATAAAGCTTATGTGGACGCTTAAGAATTACATAAATGTAGTTATATTAAAATATGATGTTATTATTACGTTCAAGGCGCAGCGTAGGTGTTTCGATCAATGGTTGCCCACTGATTTTGTGGCTGTATTTTTAAAAAGGATATACTTAGGATGTACTTGAAAGGTACAGAAATATAAGGTACAATCTATGAAGAAAGAAAAGCAATTTTAAGAAAAGCGCGAATAAATTCATAAAATTTATTTATTTATTTCATTTTATTATCAGAAATGTAGATAAATAAAATTATTTTCCGCATTAATTCCTACATGTAGCAAAGAGACCGATTCAGATTGACATTCACTCGTATGGAGGAATTAAATTGATAACAGCATAGAATGCATTGCTGACCTAGCAATATTCTTTTCATCGGATAAATTTGGATAACGTCATCATCTATTTTTCCAAGTGTATCTTATAAACATATCCGAGCTACGTAAACGCAGAGAACACACAGGTTTCGTACTCTGATACATTGTAAATAAAAACACAATACCGCATCCAAACAAAGGACAGACTGCTTAAAACAATGAAAACTTTATGGCAAGAGCAAACAATGCGGGAAACGTAAAATACACGAAGCGTGGTTTTGATTAAACATGCAAAATAAACCGATTAAATGTGTGTCCATTCAAGAATGTAAATTTTATTGACTGCAACCGTCGCATAATAATACAATTACACGAATTGGTAAATTTGTAATAACGTCCGTGCAATCGATTTACACAATGTTTTTGTCCATGCTCATTAAGCGCGCAACGTCGGCCAGTATCAACACATTTTAATTAACCAAGTCCTTTGCCGCACTTATGATAACTGAAAGATTAACTGCAATTTCCCAATTTATTAATCTTTCGACCATCACGCGATTGTATTTTCGTGTAACGCGCGTGTGTTCGATTCAACAGTTACAGTCCTTAGAAAACCGTTCTGAAGTCTGTCTGAAGAAGAAGAAGAAGAAGAAGAAGAAGTCTGTCTAGAAGAGCAGAATTGTTCTTCCTCTTGAAAACTCTCCAAGAGGAACAACTATGCTTCCTCTTGGAGGTTCCTATTGACGCACCTCGGATAGTAGAACAACTTTGAGCAAGAGACGGTTTCTTCTATACATGCACATACCTTATTGCAAGTTTAAAAAAGTTGAAACAGCCTCTCAAACTAAAGTGAATGCGTCGGCTTTTTCTAAATTACATAGATAAAAAGTCAGAAAGGGAAAGAAATTATTACTTTTGTTCAGGTACGTTTTACAAGTGTTTTTTTTTAAATATCGCAACATTGTTACTTTCAGTGCTATCGCTGGGCTGCGACGTATCTGCGTTTGCTTTCACACTTGCAGCTTGCCGTTTTGCGCGATTAAATATTGCCCGACGATGCTTGCCGCCGCGAGGAAGGTCGAATCGTAGCGACGTAATCTGACTTAAAGCTGCAGGACACCCGCATTTTTGTTCCTTCTTGCGACTCAACCCCTTCTACGTCATCCCCGGCGGGATTAAAGATACTGAGAATGCGGAACCTCGGCGAGGGACCTCGGAGGTTGAGACAAGTTTAATCCCCTGGCTGTAATTACGCCGTGCTCCAAGGCTAAAAATATTTCGAACCCCGAGGAAAGGATAAATGGTCAGAATGTGAGGGACGGTCAATTAAGCGCGACTTTGTGCCTTCGTCTGGATTTTCCCGCGTGATTTTCGCCCTCTCAGCATTCGTCGTTCTGTGTTGTCCATTTACGAGAGAATCGGGAACACATGGATGAGCACGTGAGATCCCGACGGTTTATAACGTTCGTTTTCACCCGACAACTTGTCTGAATTTCAATGTTTTCACAGCAATACTCCATGTTACGTACAGAAATGGTAAAAGAGACGAGTAATATCAACTCAACATATCTTTCTATTATATTATCGATTATATTACTTATTATTGTATTAATACCAATTAATACAATCAAGTGATTTGAAATCAAAACGGTAGTGTGGTCTCGTAAAGAACCGTAATTTCTCTTTCCAGGTCTGGTTAGATTACAATCCGTCACAACAGACTTCTTTAATTCCACCGTTTCATGGCGAATGATTTGCCGCGAATTAATTGTCGAAAATAGTTCTAATTAAAACTTCATTATTCTACGTGAATTACCGATATTGTTACAATATTACATTCGAGCGAATATTATGTCAGACGGCAAAGTTTCGAGAACTCATTAACTAAAACCAATTACTGAGACGGACAGATTTAATCTCCCATCGGCGATAAAATAAATTCAACGCGATATTCATCTAGTATAGGATATTAGTACGATGAAGTTTGTGCCGAAAGCAATCAATTCGATGATGTGCGTCTAATGATATTGAAAACTTAATTCTATCATTGTAAGACAACATGTAAGCAAGTTGTGTTATTAGAAACACGCAGAAGTTGCAACGACAGTATTTCATTTGATTTTAGTTATAAAATGATTGTAACGTCTAATTAAAAAACTCTATTAATGAAATGTAATGCATCATAAATTTCTTTACATTGTTCATTAAAACCAAAACTTTCTGTATTAAATTAAAACTTTGCGTACAAACAAGACTAAAGTTTTTACATTTTAATATTTCAAGTTTTACCAGTGCGATTTTGTGTTTTATTGTTTGTAGAAAATTTGAAGCTTTTTCAAACGTATATTTGACGTACGCACATGCGGACGTATATAATAACAATAACCTGAAACAATGATGGATATTCAAATATATTTTATTATAGGAAAAATAAAATCGTGTTCCCTGCTGTGTCCAATTTAACCAATAATGTTCACGCGAAGTTCAAAAGCGACTAAAAGCAGCAGGAAAGAAGGCAGAGCCAATAAGAGACAGATCAGAACAAAAAACGAGACTTAAAAGGACCTCAGAAGCGCCTTACGATAAATCGTGGCGAGGAAAAAAGAACTTACCAATCCCGGCGACAGGGGGGAATGAATTGTTCCGGACAGGGAATCGATAAATTGATATTTTTTTTCACGCTTTAATAAATATATTCAAAACTTTTTTAGAAACTTCCGTGAAAGCCGCAGCGGGAGATAATTTAATAAGTCGAAATACGCGAGGAGACTTATTGTTGGACGCAAATTTCGTGGCATTTCAGGGAACAAAATGTATACCCGTGAAAAAAAAATTAATATAATTTTAATATAGTTTAATTTAACCTTTATTAAAAGTTAATAAGATAATAATAAGATTTTAATAAAGATTCAGTTTTTTATTAAAACCTTATAAAGATTTAATTTAGATCATATAAAGATATCAAGTTTTATATAGTGCTTTATTAAATGTCTTTATATGGATTGGGCAAAATAATATCGATATTAAATCATATAAGATGCCTTATTAAATATATTTATATTGGATTCTTACAATCTACCTTT
>NW_011967031.1:102637-137240 GCF_000949405.1 Vollenhovia emeryi | reverse complement strand
CATCACTGAAACTAAGTTTGTAAGTCTAATAAAAAATAATAGTGAGCAACATATACATACAGTACATGTAGTATGTGTGTTGCTCACTATTATTTTTTATTAGACTTACAAACTTGTTAGTTTCAGTGATGCCATATTGTTCTTTCATTTGGCCGGAATAGCAAGCTGCTTTCGATCTGTACACGTAAGCCATTTAATTTGTATATTACACAAATGTTTCCGTGAACTGACAGTTTTTAGGTTAGAAAGGTGCAAAAGTGCAGAATCACTCCAGCATCCCCTTACAAAATGTACAGATTTATATACAAATATGAAAATATATCAACTGCAGTATACGTGCTATTTCAGACGTAGTCGTGTAACTACAGTGAGAACAAAAGGGTTAATCACCTTTCGTCATAGAGTGAGAGAAATATTTCAATATTCTAACAATATTCTAACGTTCAACTTCTAACGAAGAATGTCGGTAAAACAGACGGCTTTAGGATCCCCTTAACAGCATTTGCAGCAAAAGTAATATAAAGGAAAAGTCCTTAGACGTTTTCAAAATATCAAAGTGCTTTATTACTCATCCACTTGTTATGTAATATGTGCAAGGATATTTAAAAAAAGTAGTACAGAGTTACATACAAATATGAAGATATATGAACTGCAGTATATGTGCTATTTGAGACGTAGTCGTGTGGCTACAGTGAAAACAAAAGGGTTAACCACCTTTCGTCTCAGAATGAGAGAAATATTTCAATCCAAAGTATATTTTTAGAGCAAAAATCAATGAGGCTCCGGGCATTACGAGTAACAGGAAAATAATTACCGAGCGCGTTAAGTGAACAGAGAAGTTTCCTTCTCACAAATTGTCACAAGTTATCGTTATCATTTTAGAAATATTATTTTATATCGCAAATCGCGACGATGAAAATTGCATGAAGCCAAGCGACAAGTTGAAAAAGAATAGCACATTTCTCATGCAATCTCTCGTGAAATAATTGCGCCGGGTAGTTAAATTGACTCCACACCGTAATGGAATAAATATCGCGGAAATACGCGCGCTCGCTGAAAGCGGGGGATCATTTGCACGTCTCGTGCTTCATTTTTCAGCCGAGTCATACGGCCCGATTACTCTGGAATATCTAAATTACGCCGCCGCACTCGGCGTCTACTCGGTGAGGTACCCCGCCGTCTTCTGGTCGTGCAACAAAGCACTGGGTACGATTTTCAGTCTGCAGCTGGTCGTAAATTCAGCGCAAAGTCTGCTGGCTTACGCTGGAATGTCCGTCCTTTACAAGGTAAGCAACACAAAGTATTCGATGCCAGTTAAAACTCACGGAAAACTTCGGTAACGTCTCAGTCGATCCGCTCAGTCGGGACACTCTTGCGGATACAAGAAAACTTAATAAAAGCTAATAAAACGCTGAGGAATCTGAGAAACGTCGGAAATCCTTCAGGAATATATAAATGTAATAAAACGCGGCGCCTGTTTTACTAGAAAAACCTCAGAAATTTCCTTCCTATAAGTCGAAAGAGGAACTCTTTGAAAATTGAAGAAGAAAATGTTAAGCCATTACGAAAAATTGCCAAAAATTTGAATGATCGCAAGTTTTGTAACTTACTTTTTGTTACGTTACTTAGAAGTATAATCCTTCAATACATCAAATATGTATCTCTACACGGAGAGAATTGTCTCTTAAAATTTATCCTGAAAATCGTGTGATCGTGGGGCAGCATGGCGTTTCGAAGGACTATTGAGTTCTTTTTTAAATTTTACCATACAAATTTACTAGTAAAAACACTCATAAAATCCTTCGAAATGCCTTGTGGTCCCACGATTACGTGATTTTCGGGATAAATTTTGAAGGAAAATTCACTCCGTGCACAAACAGTGGTTGCTTAGAGCCTCAGATCTCTGTTTCTCCGTGTATCTTATAACAGCGATAATTAAGTGTCCACGTATTTTTAGGTCCAGGTGGTAGGTGCCTTGAAGGTTTTGCCGCAACTTCGGCATCGCACCGTGCCGACAACCAGTACAATATCGACAATATTTGGGGACTCTTACTTTCTGCTAGATCCCCCTGTAACCCTCGTGCTCTTCGCCCTCTCGTCCTTCCTCGTGCTCTGCTCCAGCATGGTCATGTACTTCTACGCTCACGGCAGGTAAATATTCAGCGTGTTGCGCGCAGCGAGCTTATTCGGCCCTCGTACCTCGATTAAACTCCAGCTGAGATTACTCGCCGGGACTTTCCCTCGCGAAGAAAATTATCTGGCCCGTCCGCCGTTATCAGATAAGGGTATAAAACAAAACGGGTTTGCTCTTTAGATTTAAAGCGAGAATCATCGTGCGAGCGTGCTAGATCGGGCGTGTGTGTCCATTAATTTTTCTCGCGAGACATCTCCGCTTTAAAACACGCGAGAACAATTATTTTTGTTTATGTTTGTACGCTCCTAATAATGTAACTCTCCTTCGTTAAACGCAACGGTGTTTCTCTAGCGGAATTCGACGATTCCGTAATTTTTATTTTCCATTTATCCGGATTTTATCTGACTTGCTAATTCGCTAATTTGAAACGGCACTTGCACGCGTAAGACTTGTAAGCGTGCTACCCGATACTGTTATTATTCAGAATGAAAGTCAATGGCTTCCTCAAACAGTCCAATCGTCCTTTCTCGGCTTTCCGCAGCGTCCAACAAAGGATAACAATTAACAATCTCGCTCACACCGTAGCGTATTTTTTCCCGGCTTTAAAAGAATCTTTCAAAGAAATAATATGTTGGTGGAGTTGCGACAGTTAAACTTTACTTAATTAATTTTTTTAATAGAAAAATAACCGCACTAAGACAAAGAAATAGAAGATGTCGTTTCTACTATAAATGTGTAAGTGGGTAACGGAATAGATTCAGTACGAAATCGGATAATTCACCTCAGTATTCGAGAAAAGCAACATTTATACAACTGAATGTTATTTACAGCGTTACATATTGTCACATAGACATACAATAATCACTGAAAATCGAGCTTGAAATCGAAACTTGTTTCTTTCCGATGTAAATTTTATTAGAGATATCAAGTCACGGATAATTCGAGATATCAAGTCACTGAAACTAATTGAAAGACGTACCATATATGTATAGAACTACATTATACGTACGTAGCTTAAAATAGGTAGAATACGTGCGCCACGACTCGTGGCGAGTTTGAATTTAACGTGTCAACTTACCCCACTCTGTTTGTGTCAACACACCCCAAAGTTCTTTCGGATCATATATGGTACATAAAATACGATGTAAACAATGTCACTAAAAAGTTCATTAAAATGTTGTCAACTAAATATATTTTCGAACTGATAGCAATTAACATAAAATTATTCTACGTTTATCAATAATATAAAGAAATTTAGGAGATTGTGATAATCTACTTAAATAGTTAAGAATGCAACTTAACGTCATTATTTCATAACTGTTGTTCATAATAAAATGCAACTTACGTCATATGTGTTGAAGATGGTTTTGCACTCCCCGCTTGCTTGATTCTGCAATTTTTAAAAAAATAGTCAAAATATAAGCAATGCGTTATCTTACTGTGGCCAACTTGCCCCGGTCTCTCCCACTTATAGCTGCAAATCAGTGACTATTCGGTGTTTTCGGTGGTAACCTGTTGATTGACTTTTAGAGAGCGAGATTTTCGAGAAGTACACGGAGAGAATTTACCTTGGAAATCATGGAATCATGGAATCATTTTGACGAGACTTTATGAGAGTCTTTTTAAATTCTACCACAGACTCTACTAGCAACATAAATAAATAAATCTTTATTGACGGGGATAACCCTTTAGTAAACAAAAAGAGAACAGAATCATCTCGTTGAATTAAAATAAAATTTAAAAAGAACAACATAGTAAATCAGTAAATTAACACAGTAAATTATTTGTGGAGTCTTAACATATACGAATCTGTGATTAAAATAAGGTTATAAAAATTACATTATAAAATTTTTTATGTGAGTCGATGGAGAAGCTCGCACTTAAATGTAGACAGATTGTTGCCGAAAAAGTCGATAGAGTAAGAATAATGGTTCGCGGAAATCACCAGCCTGGAGATACATGAATTTATTCCATATTCAGTTCTATGAGGCTCAGCATGGAAAATGGTGTACTGCCTCAGGTTCCTTAGTGGAATTTAAATCCTACTAAATTTAATTAATAAATCTGGACAGTCGATAAGATGATTAATTAACATGTATACCAAGTTCAATTACTAGTAAAATGTATGGTAAAATTAAAAAAAATCTCATACAATTCTTCGCAATACCACGTCGTCCCATTACATAAATTCAGGATAAATTTGAAGAAAAGATTGTCTCCTTGTACAAATGGCTCGTCCGCGTTTTCCCCATTTTCTCTCCCTCGATTGTAGACAGCGATGTTATGATGTGCAGGTTCACGGCGTTCTTGAACCAGGAACGCGAGCGCCGCGTGATCCTGTCGAAGGACGGCCGCGAGGGCAACGGCTGGGTCTACCTGCCGCATTGCGCCGCGTTCGTCGTCTTCCTGGCGATCCTGATCTGCGGCGCGCCGCTGCTCTACGACTACACGGTGGTGTACCGCGGCAGCCTCGACGGCGCCATCCTCGCCTGCATCGTCGGCATGATCCTGCACCTGCTCCTCTGGCTGCTCCTCTGGATATTCCTCAGCATCAAGCAACGCTGGACGTTCAAGCTGCGCGTCACCATCGGCCGCGCGACCGTGCGGTCTGCGAGGTCGGTCAAGCTCGTGACCGACGTCGACCTGCTATCGGCGAGGGATGACGACGACGGCACCAACGCGCCCCTGCTCGTCGTCGGTAACGGCCGGACTTACACCATCGCCGACACCTCGCCGAAGAGGGCCATCATGAGCGTGATACAGAAGGCCGCGATGGAGAGGAAGGCCCGATCGCAAGGTAATGGAAAGTGCACCGGCTGGAGAACGCCCGCCGGAATCCGGCAAATCGGATTCCCGTTTCTTACCGGACACACTCTACGTCAGCTCTCCTTTCTCGGCGCGCCACTGGATAAATGACATTTTTGAAAGATTGAGTTGCTTTGTATCCGATTATACTCTCCGTGCGGCGTAACAGCATTTTTCTTAAGGGCGAGTCGTTTCTTCTTTTTTTCCTCTCTCTCTCTTTCGCATAAAGCGGAAAAGACGGAGTGGATACGAATCGTCGGGTATGAAATAGAATGAGCCACGGGGGCGAGGGGGGCAGACTTGAAGCTCTGATCGATGAAAGTACGCGCGGTTAATGCCTGAAAGCGATTTATCCCTTTCCGCACCCGTTACAGGCGGAAACGTCGACGGGGTCGACGGCGAATCGACGGCCGACGGTGACGAGCAGATCTACTGGCTTAGGCCGAAATTACGTCCCTCGCCTGCGCAGTCCCCGAGCGACGCCGGCGGTGCACCGACGTCCGACAAGGGTTGGCTGAACAAGAAGCTCAAGCATAAGGTCACCTTTAACGACCTGCCTAGTACGTCAGGCTCGCGGTAACTACCCTCCTCCCTCCTCTTGGTGTCTTTGTGTATCTGTTTCTGCGCTTGCACCACTCGGCCACCACGTTACACTTGTAATACAAGCAGCACTTTATCCACCGTCCCGTTTCAAGTATTAAATACGAAACGTCTTTCACGTGGTACAATTAGATTGCGGTAGCGCTTATCTTCTTCTCCCCTTCGTATCTCCGTAAGATGAAAAAATATCGCCCGGAGGAGAACAACGTGTACAGTGATGGGCAGAATAGAAGAGTAAATTCCCGCAGACGTTTATGAGATTGAATGAAGGGTGAAGTGTACAGAATTAAAGTACATACGCAAGACATTCAAGTAGCTCTATCTCGGAAACAGTGGGGAACGGGACATATATTTATATGAACATTTTTGCTTAGAATGTCCGACACTATCGCCTCCCAGAATATTGACTTTTCTTCCCGGGACACCCTGTATATGCACTTGTATATTGGCAAGCTTGGTCTTCCGGTAAAGCACGATGCATTGGAACTCTGTTGAATCCTATTGAGGATATTCCGCCTCCTTATCCTTGCAATTTGCTACGTACACAACGTTCACCTTAAATATGATTCACGTTGCGCTCTCGCATCCCCCCACCTGCCGCTTCTGCCATCTGTTATTGTTATCAATGTTCAAATGCCTTGAATTGAAACATCTCGGATATTTCTTCTTGCTACTGAAAATAGTATCTTGTCGTCGTTTAGACGCGCTCTCGAGGATAAAGCTTTCAAGAATTTTCTCGTACACTTCACCTCCGCGTCTATCTCTGTATGTATACCCATATCTATTCCGCTTGATATACTTTATCCGCAGCACTCGCTCTGTCACTGTTTCTCCATCCTTCTTGAATCTCTTCGGCAATCGTTGTACGCACGAAAACACAGGGCGCCCCTTTGACTGTCACATTTGACTTCCAGTAATAAGGGAAAAGCCAGACGAGGCGTCGCTGACGGCGGGCCTGACGATGACGGAGATTACGCCACGCTACGCGAATTACCGTTAATCACGTCGCTGGACCCCGCCGACGATTCTACCTCTGAAGAAAACAAGGTAAACTATATGTATACTTCGATAAATTGTCGTGAAAAGAAGAAATGATTTCTTTTCCCCCGCGCGGAACGTAACGCGATACTTTTAATTTTGAGAACGTCCGACATTTATTTTGCTGTACATACGATTTATTTTGGTGAAACGGTTGATCTTCTTTTCAAGAATTGATTATAGTCTATTTGACTGCACCGAATACGCTTTCGTCGCACCCGCCGCCACTTTTAACTTAGAGCTTTTCTTTACTTCCGACAGTGGCAAAGATGGCCGGTAAATCGTAGGGACGGTATACCTAAGTTCAGGAATGTAAGATATGCACAAAATTATTTCTGTACCTTCACCTAACATCAATTAACTACGTGTGCCTCTTTCCATTGACTAATGTTGTAACATAAATATAATTATATATGTGGAACTTATTAGGATAAATGAGCAATAAGCGCATGACTTTAATATTTTTATTTAATAACTGTAATATTATTAATTATTATAGAATAATGCGTATGTGATAACTCTATGAAGTAGCTTATATGAGTGATAGACATGTAACAAAAGTATTCGAATCTGAAATAAATAAGAGAGGGAGATAACTTTGATGTACCTGCAATTGCATTATTTTGTATTTTCGTCTTTTAACACGTCTCTTATTAACATAGGCGTCTTAAATTAATCTGTGCCAATGTATGTAAAATAACAAACGTGTTTTTCTAATTATAACTATACATATATATATATTATATATGTATGTATCGCGAGTCGTTCGCAGCTTAACAATTAGACGTAAAGCCTGGCTATCTTGTGTCGCAGCTTCAGTTTATTTATGTGGATTACAAATGATTTTCTCTCGTCCATTGATTATTCTTACATTCCACAATAATATTCTACTCGCTACGCATGAAGCTAAAACGCCACCTCCAGAATACTAACGGTGCCGCCTTTTGACAGTTGCTCGAGTGCGTGAACGACGATCAAGTGACTTATTACGCGAGTGCGAGTCGCGACCTACAACCGTCGGAGGGTGACCCTTCGCCCCTTCTCACCCCCGATCCTCTACCCGATCCCGCGGAGGAGCCGCTTCCACTGCCACCCCCGACTCCAACCTCCGCGCCAACCACCGATATTGTCACGGCGCCACTAACTACGAATGCCCAGGTACTAACAACCCTAACTGCGCATTGTCTGGTCCACGTAGACGAGGAGACGGTCGTTGCACCGACGGTGAGAAACTTGTACTCGGCTCGACTGAGATGAATCAACTAAAAGTCAATTCGACGCCGGTTAACGAGGCCTTTTTCTACACTCAGAAAAAGGAATTACTGCAATAGTCAGTTTTTATTGGCTGCGTAAAAGTTTTCTGCTGCAACCATTTAATTTTTGAAGCTGTAAATGGCAATGTGAATCTATGATTTCAGATAGACCAATACAACCAACTTTTAAAGCTAGTAATTGGCTGCATTAGGCAATTTCTTAGCTGTGGTAGCGTTACCAAGTAGGTTAGATAAGACAGTTGGCCGGGCTAGCCAACTCAAGTCCACAAACTATCAACACGGAAAAAAATTGTAATATATGGATACCTCAAAATATTGCTAGCCACTTCTTTCATTGAAGGAAACAAAAGTGGCTAATGTATACAGCAATATTTTTAGATGCTCATATATTATAACTATTTTTTCCGTATAGATAGTTTACACTTTAGGATAAGACGGTACTAACAATATGCACAGGATGGTCACCGTGCAGGAGTCAGTTGACTAGAACAACCAACTAATAGCCCATTGTACGGGAATGTTTGGTTGGAGTAGCCAATTTACAACCGCTGTAAAGTAAGCAGTTGGTTGGAACAGCAAAGTCATGTGTTAACTCCAGCCAAGTTTATAACAGCTTAAAAAATTGGCTGCTGCAACCAACTGAAATGCTATGCCATGTTTGACCATTTAAATTGGCTGACGCAGCCAGTTCTAGGCTACAGCAGCCGATCTTTTTTTTTTTTTTTGAGTGTACTTCTCCTGATAAACCGTAGCCAGAGTGCTCTTGTAGAATAACGCAACGACAGTCTCACTCATCGTTTGGCTAATCCAGCTAGCGAGCTGACGTTACTTGTCGTCGCTTGGACATGAAAATGACAAGTAACGACCATCAGCTTGTTACCTGGATGTATTTAAGATTTGGCACGCAACTCTACACGATTCCTGTATCCCGAGTAGCCAGAAAGACGGGGAGACGCAGTTGATTAAAGAAGACTACATGTAGTTAACTTGAACGTGTCTTTGTGCATCGTCCTTCCCTGTGACAGTCCGCGTTCCCGTCGCTTTCGCAGCCGTAGCTGGCAGAAGCGCAATCGTAACTCAGCGACGGAACTTTTCAGATGAACGGCGGGCAGACGCCGCGGTGCCTGCGCCGCGCGGACTCGGGGATGCCGCACGACGAGCTGACGCCACGCTCCGACTCGTCCAACTCGCCGCCCCTGGACGCGGTGGGCAGCGGCGGCGGCGGCGGCGCCGGCTCGGTGACCGGCCACAGCAACACCAGCAGCAACAGCGAGACGTCGAGCGGCGTGCACAGTAACGCGAGCAACACCAGCAACGCCAGTCACAGCAGCTCCCAGCGTCGGGCCACCAGCGTGGACGACCTGACCGGGGAGCCGCGCGAGGAGCCGCGCGAGCAGTGGCGCAGCTGCTCCCTTCAGCGCGGCACGCAGCCACCGACGGCGAGCACGGCCTTCTCGCCGCCCAGCAGTCGCCCCGGCACCAGCCAGTCCTTCTCCTCGCCGCAGTACGTGAACCACGTGCCGCCGTACAGCAATGCCACCGGCAACGAGATCGGCGCCGGCTGCCCGGCGGTCATTCTGGAGAACCCGAACGAGGCGACGGTCGTGATCCGCCGCAAGCTCTCGAGAACGAAGCTGACGGACCCGCTGAATCCGAACGAGGAGCCGTTCGGCCGGTCCACCAACATGAGGATGACCTCCTTCACCGAGAGCAACGACATCCGCATACAAGCCTCCTCGGCGACTCTGCCGCACTACCCCACGCAGCCTATCGTCACCTACCCTCACTGCTCGACGATGCCGCTGCCGCACGCCTCGCACACCGTGGCCGCGGCGAACATGAGCGGCGGCTCCACCGGCAGCTGCGGATCCGTGCCGCGGCATACTTTCGTGCCGCCCCAGGTCCACACCACCGTGCCGGCGCACACGACGCTGCCCTCGCATCACAACGGCGTCAGGCTGCTCCACGCCACCGCCGTCGGCCCGTCCGGCAACCCTTTCGTCAAGAGGTTCCCACCGGTGCAGCTGCACACCCAGTCCTGGGCCCTGCCAGGCCACCACACCTTCCCGCAGATGCCGCAGGGTGGCAACAAGCTCACGACCACCGCGCAGATCAGACAGAGCGACCGGGACTCCGCCAACTTCTCCATGGCCAGCAGCGGGGACTCCGACACGTGTTTACCGCACTAAAACGCCCGCGGACTGGTAATCGTAATTCGAATCGCGTTTAGGTATTTTCGTAATGACACTTTCGTGATGACAAGTGACATCGGAGGGGATCGCGGTTTCCAGGCAAGCGTACCGATGTCACGATCATGATCTCCCCAAATGCTTATTCTGATGAAGTAATGAGAGTGATAGCAATGTAATAGGCAGAGAGAGAGAGAGAAAGAGAGAGAGAGAGAGAGACTTTTTGCGCGAACTCGAGACTAGTTGCGAATATTTTGCTTTGGAATCGATAAACCTCTAGGGCTGACGTGAAATTGTAATACGCATTTATAATAGTGTGCCGCATTATGCTCGACATGGACCATTAGGGAAGGAAGCTTTCTGCATATTTCATATCGCATGCTCAAACGCCGAAATTTTAAGGAAAAGGAGTCTAATTAAGGTTGAAACGACATATCAATTTCTGCCGTTTATTAACGTACGATAAGCACATGGCATTCCTTAAAATACGGGTTTCCTCTATTTTTTTACAATCTGACCTCGACACTCGACGCGTCGGTCAGATCTTACCCGGTTATTTATGTAAGCGCGTCTATGATATTGACGTAGTGTTTATTGCATAAATTCCGTGTACGTGGAAAATATTCTATTCATTTGAATAAGTAATGCGCATCGACGTAGAAACAAAAAAGCAGGTTGAGTATAAATGATTAATATATATTCCACAAATAGCTTACGGGGGCGATTAAAATAATTACAATTAAAAGACATCAATTCCGTTATATACATATCCTGTACGTTGTGACGCGTGTCCCATTTTATCTTTAATCTCGCAGCAATAAAAAGAGATATCTGAAAAGGATAGTGATATAAACGGTGAAACGACTCACAATCGGTTAAGGAATCTTCATCCTGGTTAATGCGAAACAGTTTTAAATCGTGCAACAATAAGAAATTATTGCAAAATGTATACATAGATTACAATTTAAAGGAAAGTAAGGCGGATTGCAATTACAACTACGTATAAGTAATAATAGATCTCTTCTCTCTCGAGTTTGCGCGAACGTCTCTCGACGCGTGCTTGTAGCTAGAATCATCTTTTCCATGTTCTTCTGTTGTGAGACGTGAAATGTTGGGGGGGGGTGGAAAAATCGGCGAGCGGAAAAGAGCGACTTGCGACGTTTGATGGCCGAGAGGAAACGGCAGGCGAGAGTGAGAGTAACATAGTTATCCCATTTTAGGTACGGAAAAAGTTATTGTGTTGTCTTAAATAAAGTTCGTGTATAGAATGAATTAAGGATAGCCAGTTAAGAAAAGAAGAAAATGTGGAAAAACTCGGGTCGCCCATTCGTACAGCGTACGGCTTTTCTATTGACATTCAAGATCTTCTTTCCACCGATGACTGTAAATTTTGTTAAAAACGTAATTTGTACATTGCCAATTGTTTGTTTATACGCGACTCCCGCGATGCAGTCGCTCGTATGCGATAGGGCGAATAGAAGAGAGGCATTCCCTCGCATTGGAATGTATATTTAAATCACGCGCGATATACGTTTCTTCGTTCTTCGTTTGCTTCGAGTCTTTCTTTCTTTTGTTTCTTCTTTTATAGATTTATCGAATTCATCGTCAAGAATAAATGTTTGTTTGTCGAATCTTCTATGAGCTCTGTGTTAAATATTAGAAATTATGTGCGAGATAAATATGCGGGCGGTTTTATATGACTGTAAAATATACAAGCGCAGATTGTAATCATACGATTTTCGGCCTTGGTAAGATTTCCGGTGTATACTACGAATATGCCGTTACGTTAAATCTTCTTATGGCCTGATAACGATATATCATAATCAGCCATTTCGATCGTAAGACTTGCGATATTAGCAGTGCCATCGAAAGTAATGTAAGCAGACACAATCAGAAAAGGAACAAGGAAGGAACTGTTTCATTATTCATAAAATTAAAAACCCACGAGTAAGAGCTAAAGATTTACCGCGAAAATAGTACATGCCACTTATTTATTTGCGAATGGCTCAGCACCCCGTTACAGTCTAATATTCTTTATATAATACCTTTAGTTAGAGGAGCCGCATGAAGTATGCACATTTCATTTTATATTGCTTCTCTCTGGGAGAGAAAAATATAAAATAAGTTTGTCCACCTGATTTCTATCAACTTACAGTTATTTATAGTAATACAACGAGCGTATTTATATTTAATGCAATATATATATATATGTATCCAAATAAATCGTTGGCGCGCTGTAAGAGGAGAAAGACAAGCGCAATTTATGACAAGTGAGTTAAGAAATGATTACTGCCACTCGATCGTGAGAGATAACCGATCTCGATTACATTTCCTTTCGTCGACTGCCATGTTATTTCGTCCTTTCGTCAATATAAGTAATCATCGTACTCGTTTACTTGTACCTAGGCATTTACTTGCGGATGTGCTATCGGTACATGCGTACATATACATATATATATACATATATATAAAGCATACGTTCTCGCTAAGTTGCGTTCTTTCGCGACTATATATCATTCTATGAGACGCGTGACGTGGTAGAGACCGGTCTCGCAAAGATGCATCCTCAAGTCTTTCTCGCAATTTAATGCAGTAAACATCGCCACATAATGTGACGCAATGTTCGTTTCGCCTCCTTCCTATGCTTCTCGACAAATCTTCCGGAAGTCAATGTTACAAATCAGTACACGTCCGCCCGACGATATGCCCAATATTAGAGACCGTGTTACATCCTGTGGATGACAAGTGCATATCGTTGATTTGTAATTTTTTTCGCAACAATGTAATTAAATTTGTTTTCGAATTGAAACGAATTTAATTGCATGTATAAGCCAATGAATTGGCTGTCCGTTAGATTGCGACAGGCTAACAATAAGAAGGAATATTTGAGATTCTAACGTGAGAGTTCAGACAAATGGAGTCACATCGCTTCAATTAAGATTTATAAATTAATTAAATTTAGTGTGTAATTTATAAAAATGAAAAATATCAGTAAAGAAATCCCATGATTTGCAATTTATGTCAATTAATATAATCTTTTTAAATTTATTATTATTATAATGTATAATTACGTATCTATTATTATTATTATTATTGTCATCGTCAAATGTTTTATAATATATTATCAATTTTCTATAAAATTGTACGTATCATTTCTCGAGGAAGATGAAAATGAAGTGAAATATTGCACTTAGTTGTGTGCGTGTGATGAGCGTAAAAACATTTTTGTAATCACCGATACGAAAATACGGGCGCAATGATGAACAAGTAGTATTATGATTGTATACCAGTGTGACATGTGACTGCGGTTGGAAAAATTTTTACGCATTCCGTAAAGATAATAACTACAACAATAAAAGGAAAGTGCGAGAGCGTTCTTGCACGGCATTGTTCGGAACTCATACTTTTCAGTGAGACAATGCGATATAAAGGAAAAAACCAGATATCTGTATTTTTCAATATCTTCCAGTATTAGAAGTAGCGGTGTTCTCTCAGCCTTGTTCATAGAATATTTCTGTTACGAGTTGTTATATGAGCAAAGGTGACTAAGTAACTCATGAAATCGTGGGAGATTTACTCTGGAAAATTTTGCGCTTTTCATTTACCCAAGGTATTACGCCTGGAAATGTGATGAGTAATCCAAGTGCAAATCTAATGGGTTGTAATGATTGATCTTGGTACTAGATGTATTATAACAAGGAGACATTTCATCCTGCAACAATACAATTAGCGGCATTTATTCAAATATATCCGTGATTCACGTGAGCCTGCAGCTATTCACGAGATAGATCGGTTTGTAGTACAGACTTAAACTTTGGGTTCCGATTCTTTGTGAATCGTGAATAACATATTGTCTTGTAAGCTGTGGAAAGCACCTATCAAAGCACACGAGATCGACCAATTGATCACGAACGGCAAGTCCGTCACTTTTATACGACTTATCGAGCGCTTTGTCATTGCCGATCGTACATATCATCTCGCAAGGACCATGCATTTTCGCGAAGACATTTACGAGGATACTCAAGCAATAGCACGAAGCATCGATCAAGGGCTGGACCAGACTTCTTAATGATCAATGAGCTCTAATAGTACCCAATGTAGCGCGAACATATTTTTTAATGGCTATTTTCAATACGCTAGTAAGACGAGGAAGTAAGATGGAGGGATTTTCATAGAGGGAGAAAGGGAAGAAACTTGGGATCTAAATTTCGAAACGTTTATTCTGTCTCTCCTGTTCGTAGTCCTGTATAGTCCAACAACGCTACCCTTGATTCTGTTTCGAAGTAGGTACTTAACGCTAGGATCACGTATTTTTCCCAAATGCAAATGCTCTGGCATTACACTTTCTTCCACGCATTCGCGCGCACGCGCGCGTGCGCTATCGAGAAATCTTCGTTGCAACGTTTGCTCTAATTCATTCAAGAATATAAATACAAACTTTAAATTTATAAGGACACACGGCCTTTTGTTGAATCAATACGTTGTTGTACTTGACATTGCGACATTAATTTCTTTTCAATTATTGTTTTTAATTTCTTATAAGATAAATTCTTACAAATTGTTTGCCCGAAAGAAATCAAGTCGCGTACTTTATTCATTATATATTTTCAAGAACGATAATGGATTAACTCCCTTGCGAGTAACATTCGCAATTTATCAGGCATTCAACGGAGATTTCCGACAGCGTTAGCTCGTGTATGTACAATCGATACATTATTGATCGCGCCGTTGCAACCGCCACCGATACAATTTTTAAAAAATGCACACAGCAACGGTAGTAGCACGAAGAAAAAGAACCTATCTTTTGATAATTGCACGGCGGATATTGCTGCGGCGTAATCGCGACGACCATCATAGAAAATAGTTAATCGTCAACGATGAGGCACGCATCTTGATTAAATCATCTATCAAGACACACGGCGCTCTAAATTCCGTTCTACTGTGCAGCGTGTAGAATCTGTTACAAAAACGTACGTTCTGAAATTAAATTTTTCCGTTTATGTGCATTCACTTGTCTGGAATAAAATAGAGAAGCGTTTCTGAATTCACGAAAAGAGATTCGACGAAGGAAGTGACGCGAAATCACTTTTGTACCATTTCCATTCCTTCCGGTCTCCTTTAAAGAGAGAAGAATCCACGCCCTATTATTTTACTCGCGTCCACAAAATTTTCTCGCGCGTACGTGCGTACCCTTCACGCCCTTATCCGTAGATCTTTTGCAAGGATGCCTGCCCCGTTCTCGACGATAATTCTGCTTCGTTATACTTGCGTGCGATTGAAATCAGATAATAGTCGACGTAGATGTGCGCGAGAAACAAACGCGGCGGACGAGATACCGAAAGCTGCCTCTCGCAGAAATATTTTTTTACCGTCTAGCGTCAGCGACCGTACTCTAATTCGTTTTAGATCCGGCTAGAACCTAGACGTAGGTGTGACCGTAATGCAGTCGAGGGAGGCTCCGCACCGGAGGCGTTTCGGCAGCAAGGAGCGCGGGATCTCTATTGCCGTGTGACACGCAGCCCTGAATCGCTCGTACCCCGACCCGTTAGCGAACGTACATGCGATATTGTGCAGATAGATTACAATTTGATCGACAGCAAAATCGGGTCCTTGTATTCTCACTCGTAAATCATGTTTCAATGCTTTTAATCGACATTCTCTCAACTTTACACGGACTTCCATTCATTCAGGAGAAAAGATACAAAATCAAAGAACGAGATAAGCAATTTAATTAAAAAACCACATGGAGCCCGTCTAAACAGTTTTGCTATTTTACGTAACACTGGAGAGTCGTGCGCGTGGTCGAGGTAACGAAGTAGATGACACCAAGGGCCGATAGAGAAATTGGCTGATCAAAATCCCCCTTTTTTTTCTTATTATTTAATCATTGATCACGAAATCCTTGGTTCCACCTCAGCAGGAGCATCGAAGAAAGAGCCGGTCAGAGCCCTCCAAAGAGCCGCGTCCCAGGAACGTGTGTATAACCGCGAGAGAGAAAGAGAGAGAGAGAAAGAGAGCGAGCGAGCGCCTAATCGATGTGTCATTATATCGACGGCTCCTCCGAAACACTTGTAAATAATTAAGAGTCGCGTCGAGCGAGGAGAACCGCAAGAGTGTGAGTATATGCGTGTGCGTGTGTGAGAGCGCGAGCGAGACGGACACATATACAGCGAATGTGTACGAATAACTGTATAAAGACTGATTAGATTAGCCTCACTATTTATTCGAATTTAACGCTACCGCTTTGCGCGCGCCCTAAGGGAGGGGATCATTCACAGAGAGCACGATGCCAAAGGTTTCCTTTCGACGACCTCCGTTTTCCCGTCAGAGCATCGGTGCCGATCGACGGCAGCCTCATCGAGAGGGATTTCCTTTCCATCGTTACGGTTCGTTTCCCAGCTCGTCCGAAGCGTAAATTCGGCTTTGCGCAATCCCCCGTTCTCCCCCGATTCCTGAGGGATTTGTGCTGGCCTAGATTGTTTTTTTGAAAAAGAAAAAGAGAAGAACGCATTCATTTCTCCCCGCCTGCATGTTCTGCTTCGTACCGCCACTCCGTTTGGTTGCGCGTGTATCTTCGAACGTGGCCTCAGCAAATCGGGAAAAATGAAAGGGCGAAGGCTGAGGGGGGATGATACGTTCGATACGCGACACGTTCCGTGCGAATCCGCGTTATTCTTTGCGCACGCTTTTAGTTCCGACACATCGTGCTCGAGTATGAAGCAGAGGGAAGAATGACACGCGCGATTATTAACAGCGACATTATTATCGTCACAACGTATCAATATTATTCAATGCATCGTATAAACCAGTAAACTAAATGTAAACTTTGTATATTCATTTACTAAGAGAATAAAAGTAAATTATTCGACGAACAGCTTGGCTTCTTCCTGATTCCTTCCATCGCGATGGAATTACAATTGCGAAATTAAAAACAGTGTATGTGGTTTGATTGACTTTTATTTCAAAAAAATTGTCAGAGTAGCAGTTCTTATGCAATAATACGTATAGTTAAAAAAATTAATCAGTCGCTATCACTGTCGGGATAATTCTCATGTTTGAAATCAAAGTCAGTATCATGCTGATCAGAAATTTCTAGAAAATTTTCAGACTCATCATCATCATCATCAGGGAAAAATAAAAGCTCCAGGGCCTCCGATGAAAAATTTTTACTTTTTTTGGGAACCATTTTTCTCAAGCTCGAAATATGTGGATCCGAAGATACCAGGAGCCAATGAAACACATCTTGCATTGTATTTGTGCGTGAATGTTTTCTGGAAAACCCTTGACGATATTCTTTGATATCCTTATTTCTGGCTTCCTGAGCATCTTCAGATAATTGACCGATTGGCAATACGGCTGATTCTATTATTTGAGCACCATGTATTAGAATTTTATGAACTGTCGTAGACATGTAATGCCAAGGAAACTTGTCTACGCACATTTCCGCAGTATCATGACAATATTTCTGAAATTTTTCAACGTTCACGTTATAGCCACATGACATGACCTGCAAGATAACGTGAAATCGCTGAATGAAATCTTCGTCCAATCCCAGGATCTGAGCAGACACTGATGATTGTTCAAAAAAACGACGAGCCGTATTGCCGTCGTTGGAGTTGCCGTATCCTACTTTTGGGCGATCAACAAGAAGCCCTAGCTGCGTCTTAAACCCCTTCTGAATTATTCTTTTCCGAATCTCGCAAATATTTTTGTCTTCCGTTGATTGCAATTGCCATTTTTTACTCTCAAGTTTATATCCAAGGTGTAGCAAGTACTCAAAGCAACAGATCCAAGCGTGTAACGTTGATAATCCGTAACGTAAATTAGAAGCGTCAATTACCTTATTTTTTACGAAATCAAGATTATTAAACTGTTGTGACGTTGCTCCGCACAAATAGCAGCGCATAGATGATGTAGTAGACGTTATAGAATTACAGACCTTGCTATCAATCATGGTAAAAAGCATTTCGTAATATATTATTATTTCTTTTCCGTTCCACACAGTTTCAAAAGGAAGAAGAGACGCAATTTGATCTTCAATATACTTCTTTTCATTTAAAATAGACTCTACATTCTCGTGTAAAAATTGTAGCCTTATAGGTCTACAAAAACGAGGTGACGAAGGCGCAGGATTTTTCCATATCACTACTTCCTTTTGAAATTGATTATCCGTAGATACCAGTTGCAATGGAACTAATGAAGTAATAAAAACATTAGCGTCCAAACTACTTTCATCAGTAAACTTTTGTTTGTACTCGCTGTGCCCTGAAGAACCATCGCATCCCCATTTTAAAATCAACCTGACATTTTTCAACATTTCTGGACATAATTCTTTTATAGTGTCATTTTGAACATATAAAATTCTTTCAGATGTGTGATTTAAGAGTGCTTGTACACTGACTTCCGCATGAGTCTCAGTTATCTGAATATTTGATGGGTAACATTGAACTTTGGCTTCTAAAATTTTTTCGTAAGCGGGATATATAAGAGCGTTGTGTTTTTTCATTGAATTTCTAATAAGCATGTACTGATATTTTGATAACTTTCCTTCAACGACATCGGACAATGCATCATCGGCAGACATTTTAATAATATGGGGAGTTGCAGATAATTTTAACGCTGTTCTGTATTTATCAGCTCGCGTTGGTGACATTGTAGTGATTTCTTTGATGATGCAGTCAGCACTAGCGGCCCCAGAAGAACGAAGGCTCATTTGAGTAGCCGACGATAATTCCGATGTGCTTAGTACGTTACGTAAGTCAGTGGCTATTCTTCTTTTGGTTCGATCACTTGCTTTCTCCAACTCCGTACATGGTCGACTACGCTTCTTCGATTCCGTGGATTTTGATTTTGCTGTACTCATTGTCGCCGTACTCGAATCCGCAGGTTTTTCATCAGTCGTACAAACATTCTGTGGAGTACATAATCGAATTATTGTGAGGATTTTTTTATCTTTCTATTATTACTTATGGTCGCCAATATTATATTTATGTTTACCATTTCGAACGGCTCGACCGTTGACGCTTACAAATATTACTAAAACATTCTGAAATACTAACGTTAATAATCATGGAAGCAGAAAGCCACTCTTCATTGTTTCGAAGAAAGCGGTTTGTTGATCTTTGAGATAGTTTCCATCTCCATTTAATTTTGGACAACAGAAACTTCAAAGTTCTTCTATCCTCGGTATGTATTTGAAAACGTTCTACTTTTGTAGCAAAATGTTGTTCCAAACATTCAAGTAGCGTGTCCAAGTTCGACTTCAAATCGTTCCGTATGATCTCGAACAGTTCTCGACGAGTGCAGATTACTCTATCAATACACAATTCTAAAATACAGACATAATGCGATGTAATATTAAATAGAAACAGATTTCTCTCTCAAAGAATAAGCTTTATTTAATAACAAAATAAGAAAAATTATTTATACACAATATTTTCGCGGAGCGTTATTCGAATGATTAATTGCAAAAATGATGAAAATTCAATAATACGTTAAAATAAGACACCCGGTATATATATATGAAAATTGTCGATTAAAAGCAGCTGTATACTATTCTACATCTTTTAAGGATAGGTAGTTTCGGATCCCTGCTGTGTACCTCTGCGTTGAGCCTAACGGGCGCAGAGGCAGTGACGGGCAGAATTTCCTTCAAGATTTCGTTACAAAACATCATAACCTATACGCTCAATAAAACAAATTCGTGGATCCCCGTGGATAGATAACTTTTTCGATGATTTACGGTAAAAATTTTTAAAAGAGAAACAATTATGTAGACGGGTCTTTGACATGATTGCTAATACAAGCGAGTATAAATTAATGAAAACGTTATACACGTAAATATTCTACATACCTTCTTTAACACCCTCCATCAAGCAGAATTGAGACTCGAGAAAGGACATTCGAGTCAAAAAAACGTTACACGCACTTGAAATGTGCGTAAGTGATATTTCGGAGACGCTACGCGTAACTTTCACGTGTTCCGACAACGGTCACTTTGAACTAACGTAGCTAACCTCAGGGTCCTCAGGTATAAAAGATATCTCACTTCCCCTTTGGAATAACATGCAGCAGGGCCCTCTCTACAAGATTCTATGCTACTAAACTCATTATGACGAATTTCATTTTTTCGATTTTTGGCCACCTTTTTCGAGATCCAGACCACAGTGGCATCGGTCTCGCGGAAATGGAAAGGGCATGAAAGGAATAAAACCGAGTAATATTATCACAGCCACAGTGGACGAGTTGGCTAAGACGCCCGTCACGGATCGAGGGAGCTCCCAGGTTCGAATCCCGGCTGAGGTAATATTTTTCGCAATAAGAATAATTTACAATATGGGAAACGGAGGTGACTGAATGCTAAATGTAGCGTCTAAAAATGCTAAACGTAGCATTTAAAATATAATTACAAATCGTTTATCGATAACATGTAAATTTGCTGACGATAATAACTCCATCCGTGAGAAAACTGCGTTATGTCCGAAAAGAGACCGGCGCGCAGGACAAAGGTGGAAAGAAACGGTATGTAAATTCACATTTTAATAAATTCCAATGTGTTATAGGCTACCTATATCTTGCCTTAGACACGCATTAGCCGTCTTCTACATGTTGTTTAGAATAAAACTATGTTTTCTACATGGCATGTTTATTGATAAATAATCTAATCCCATAAAGTATAATAATTGTGTTATAAAATGCTGTAATTATTATTCTTACTTAATATTCACAAATTTTCCATTAGCGCCCGTGCTTTCTTCAATTCTGAAAAAGAAAACCAAGAATGTGTCTCTTGTGTTAAAATGCATAACATTTGTGTGCATATAATATGAAATCAAAAATTTGCAGTACAGTGGATTCGATCTCAAAAAAGTTACTAGCTACCTTCGTAAAGTTTTGGAACTAAACGTTGTTTCCGTACCTTTCAATAACACTTGCGCGTCATCCTTAGAGATATTTATAGTGGAGTCTTCCTCCTTTCCGTCTATTTTCTTCAATTTTAACGTCACAGCGGAAACAGGCGACGAGCTATCGCAAGGCAGTACTTCGATGGAGGACAAGCGACTGACTGCGAATGCAAAAGTTGGAATGTAAATTTTTGCGTAGACCATAACTACGTCGCGACCGAAAAATACGGTCAGATATAACTGATGTAATCTGAATAAGTTTTTTACGCTCTGTACGAGCTGAAACTTTTCCGAAAATTAAACTTGACAGCCCACACACAGTAACGGTCAATAATATATCACCTTTCCATCTTTTGAGCATAATTAATTTTGAAGTGCTCGAATGAAAAATTCGAAAATCGTGATGCACTTTGTCAAATTTCATTATCTTTCGTGTACAAGATGTACCTGTTATCAGGTGTCTACTGTAAAATTTTTAGCACATTCGGTGCATTTGACAGAAGTTATGCTCAGAATACCTAAAGGTAAAAAATATTTTTTCACGCACCTTATATTTTCGAAGATATTCATAAAAAATGAAAAAAAATCCGTTATTTTCGCGGGGCTGTTTTACCCCCTAAACGTCGAAAAAAATCGCTAAAAAAATACAGGTCTAATATTTTTTTATGCTCTACAACATATCCGAAGCGCATCGAAATTGGTGAAGGACACTTCCGACCGTTCCCTTGTTAGTTCTGTAAAAAAATGCAGAGCTCGCACCTCTTAAAGATTGAGACGAGAGTACAGCCGTGATCTGGAGACTGTGATCCGTGTGCAGTCTTGCTATAGCCGTGCTATGTTCTCGGGGAAGTCCCAATTGTTGCAGTTCGCTGCTTAAGTCAGCAGCGGAAACGCCGTACCGGGCGGAAGATGTGAATATCAATTCGAGAGCAGCTACTATTGCTTTCGCATCGCCTACATCTAAATAAAACACAAATCTCTACATTTTACTTTCCTTTGGCAGATAATGTTTAACGCGTGATTTTACTTCACGATTGTGATAATAGTAATATACAAATAAGTTGCACGCACCAAGTTTGGCGTCTTGAGTAATCTTCTTTATTTTTTCCTCCTGAAAAAATTCAGTACAATGCAATAAAGGCTAATTAAATATATTTGAAGTTACAAGTAATTTAAATTCAAGATATTTGATATAATTATTGGAAAGAATGTTCGTTTTAACAAAATAATGAATCTTCTTTAAAGTAATTTTTTCCTATTGACATTTGTATCACTATTGACAATAGAAACAAATAATTATAAATCTTTTAGCAATAGACCGCAAGCTTATTACTTACATCAAGTTCTCCATCGGTCAAATATTTAGCCACTGCTTGACCTAGCATTTTCATTTTAATTGAAGTCTAGAAATAAAGTATTGAACACGTTTTTCTAATAGCGAATTCCAGTAGCGATTGCTTGCACTAGTACGCACTGAGTGGCTTGTTTATAGTCAACTCGTAAATTTAACTTTGTCTTAAATACAGGTTCAAAAAATATTTAGCTAAAAATTTATCCGTACGGTTGCTATTTAGTGGCTAAGAAATATTTCGAGAGATATTTAATCTATAAATATAAAAATTGACTGAAAACAAGCCTTATTCACTCAGTGAGCATTGGTGCAAGCCGAGTATATTCGATATGAAAAATGTTTCAGTGTCTTTTCTCATTATATGTATATGAATATAACAGTCGAGAATTCTAATATAATATTATTATAGATATTGTATGGGAATATTTATGTATATATTCCACAGAGAGAAACAAAGAATTGAACAATACCATTCGCGAAAGCGTGTTGATTTCCGCTAGCAACCAGTCTGGACAGTCGCCATCGCCAAGAAATCTGAATCTCTGATATGAAATGTAGGTAAGTTTGAAAATGTTAAAATTGTTAAAGTAACATGTGTTTAATAGTTTATTAATACACAAATTTGAAACTCTCAATGGCTATATAGAAAGTTTGGAATAATAAGTTTAAAAACATGCAAATTTATGCATTTATATAACTTACAATCTTATAATATATTTTTTACAACACTTTCTTCATTCCATCAGATATCGTAATAGTAAAAAAAAAGTTTTACGACCCTTGTATTCTTGCGAGCTCTTACCATTTTTGTTAATTTCTTCCTTCGCGCTCAAGCTCTGCTTCATTCACCTAAAAATCACGCACAGGTTTTAGAAAGGTTGCTCAGATAACAATTCTTGCGCGCAAATTTTGCTTGTCTCGTGCATGCAAATTTGTATGAGATTTGCCTGAGTTTTGCCCGTAGGATGTGTTTAGTTCGTGCTTTTGCACGCTCATGTATTAATGTATAATTCTGCGCGCAAATATCTAACAATTCACGCACAAAAATGGCTTAACAACGCAAGCAAAATCCTATCCAAGTACGTGGTCGCAATACTAGATGTTTGCGCGCAAAATGTTTTCTGGGTACACATAATAAAAATGTATGCTAATAAGAATCTTATAATTTTATACAAATGACAAGGGATCATTTCCACTAGGGCAAATTCGAAAATAAAAAACCACAAAAAGTCACGACGACTTCTCCTACGCTCATAAAGTATTTATCAAATTATGAAATTCTGTGAATTTCATATTGATTTATCCTATGCATTTCGACGAAACGTTTAATCAACTTAGATTTCACCATCGAGCTTTCGAGATCCTCGTGCAGCCATGAAGATCTACGTCAGTCAATCACACTACGTCTTTTGCGGGCCACGGGTTCGCCGCGTGCCCTCGGGGCGAAAAACAGGGTGACTTTTTTTTCTACCGCGCCGCCCTATCCCTCTCGCACCGATAATGTTTCTAACAATAAGTTTCATAACGTTACGACGGCGAGGCGAGCGGAGACGTGGACGTCAAGATGTTTGCACTCGTTGGCGGAGTAGATTGGCGTGGGCATCCGCGCCAGGTGAACGAATTCCCCATGCAATCCGCCTAATCTTTCGACCGCGACGGGATGGCCCACGGGAGTTTCGACCAACGGACATAAATATACGGACGAGAGTCAGCCCGTCGCCATTCTAGTCAAGGAACTCGCGAACACCGGAGACACTCGCCAACAGGTGAACGCCGCAACAGGTAAGGGATGAATTATCAAATTGGCACGGAAGGCTACAAATTTCTCCATCCTTTGCCACGCCGTGATTTTAAATAAAATCATATTTTATATATTGACTAAAGGTGTTTTTTTTAAATTTTTTCGACTAATAATCCCTCTTTAAACCAACAAGATAGCAATTATGATAATTCAACGGTTTTTATTTTGTCAACAGGTATTTATATCGATCGAGAATTAATTTCGATAATAATAGCTTAAAATATATGTTAATTACAATAACAAAATTATTGGTAATGCATTTTAAATTTGACGAGCTCTGGTTAATGTACTTTCGACGCGCGTACAAGACGTTAATTTTAATTACGTGTTTCTTTATTCATTAAGTTTAATATCTCCGAGTAAAAGAATTGATTGTATATTCCTAAATTTTTGTAACAGTCTTCGTCATTGATCGCAACAAAATACCGCGTACACTTTTTTTTCTACGCAATAATTAACAAAATAGGATGGAGCAGAATTGTATGTCCACATGACATTAATATTCATAATAGTCTTATTAATTGGATGTGACCCTGAACGAGAAATATTTTCTTGTATACTCGAATATATTATGATAAATATAAATAGGAAAACTCTGAAAATAGTAAGAGCGCTTTAACAAAACTATCGAAAGGTAATTCTTTTATATTGCGCTGCGTCACGGTATTGAAAATGTAATCTATGTATAATATGCATAAATCTTTCATCTTCCAGCAATGAAGAAAATATTGTTGGCCACAACCTTGCTATCGATAGCAGTATCCGAAAATATTCTAGTAAGTAAAGTACCATTTTACCACAGTTTTTCAAAAATAGATAGAAACGTCGCATCGAAGTGCACGTTGACTTCGGTGAAAAATGAAGAAAATTGACATCGAAAATTAAGAAAATGGTTCATTGATCAGTATGATTTATTAATATTTTTATTAAGATTAGCAGTATTGTGAAATTGATTTTGTGCTTTGAGATGGAAAACCACCCAAGACCGAAGACGGCATGGATCTGCGACAAGCAGCTGTGGAATAAGAAAGCAAAGCGAATACCATGGAAAGATATTCCTTCTAAAATAGAGGAATCCTTAAACTATGAGAACGACAGACAGTTCCCTCGGATTTCGGACACGCGATTCATTGGCGAATCAAGAAAACTACCCTCAACGATCATCAGGTAACACAACAAACGACAATACTTGGTAATCATCTTACATGCGCTCAAAATTTAAACATGAAATTTATCCGACGTGTCTTTTCAATATAATATTACAAGAACCAAATGTCAGAGACTTTCGCACGGCACATATCGATGTAAAAGTAGAAAATCTATGCGTACCAGCATTCAATAAATATAAAAAAAACAATAAATCTTATTCATTTTTTAATCTTTGCTTCTCACTTAAGATAGTTATTTCGTAAAATAATTTATGTGAGAATTAATTGTTTCAAATTTTTACAATTTATTTTTTACATTAATACGTGCAAAGTAAGATTAATTAAATTAAAATTGACCGTCTCAAGGTTCTATAAAAAAAAGTTAAAATTTGCTGTTACACGAAATATTACGTGCAAAACCCGTTAAAAATATTATTACACGTAACAATTCGTTGTAAATAAAATATTAAACTAATAAAAAATAAGATTATAATCTTATTACAGGCGGCACGAAATGGAGCGGTTTCCACAGGATGACTTATCTTTCGACAAGTCAAAATTTGACAGCACTAAACCGAGAGTTTTGATCTCTATCGGCATCCAAGAGGAGAAAAACGGGAACGATTTGCAAGAAAACTGCTCGAAAAGAAAGAGCTATTGTAAGCAACATCAAGGCTGGCAGCTTCAACAACCGTTCTACGTGGAGGAGCCAACGTGGGTCGACATCGATATCGACTATTTAGACTCTTCTCAGCGCATGGACAACGGTGACCCTTACATATTATCACGAGGAAAGAAAATTTATCGAATTAAGGATCCGGAACAGATGGGCATTGAAGATTACGAAGCGGCTCTCGGTTACCCGAACAAAAGCAAAAAATTGTTAATAAAAAGTCGCGTGAGAAGGTCTGCCGAGACGAACGATGGATCTCAGGATAAAGCAGCCGATGTAAAGAACAATCAGATAATGGAGAGAAATCGCTATAATTCCCGTCAAGATCTGAACGGAGATACAAACGATGCTGCGATTGTCGAAATAGAGAGCAGAGGTGAGGCATTTTCCAAAATCGATAACACATCGAAAGAAGCCGAAAAGTCGAAGGACACGAGCTACGGTGTCGTTACTAAAAATTATGAAAAGGACGATCCGAGGAATTTGGCGAAAAGATCGTTGCAAGGATTCAAATTTGCAAAGCAGAATCGCATACTCGCGAAAGGCGTAATTACAGATTTTGCCGAGCAGAAGCAGGAGATACAGCGCGAGGATGTTCCCAACGATGTTGAAACTGACAGTAGCAAAACTGCGAAAATCGACCAAGAGAGATTCAATGATAGCAAGAGTCGCTTTGCTATTAATATAAATAAAAGGAAAAAGTCGGTGTTACTGAAGCTCCCCGAAACCCGTAAGAAACGAGGGCTCTATGAAAGTGACGCGAATTCTAAGAAAGACGAGAAGAACGAGACGTACGATCCGATGAAGACTGAAGCTTACGTCAACGAGCTGAACGATCCAGGCACCCGCGATGACTTTTACACCTTACCCCGAAATAAAGATCCGTTTCACAACGAGGTAGAACGCTCGAATAAAATAGATACAGACCGTAACGAATCCATCGAGAAAGCATGGGAACTTTATTATGCGCACCGCAAGAAATTGGAAAGCGAGGGGAAAACGAAGAATGAGGAGAGCAGATTTGAAATTAACAAAGACAATACAGAAGTGACAGATTCGCAATTAACAAGCCAATCCGACTCGAAGAATCCCGAGATGCAGACTTGGAATTACCGAGAGAAGCGTAATGTTTGCAAGACCTGTAAAATTAAATTGCAGCTGCGACAGGCTGAATGGCTGGAGGATATCGGGAAGAAGCTTCAGGATTCGCTGTCTTTAGAGCGAAGAGACAAGCACAGCGATATTTTGGAGCGTCTAACCGAGCCGTACATTATCTCCCGAGGTAAGAAGGTGCCGCTAGACTTCGGGAAGAACCTCTTCTCCCCGAACAACGAGGATCGCGCTAAAACGACGAGCCTCCCGATCGCGGAGAGTCTTCTAAGGGTGTTACTGAGAGAAACGTCCAGATGTAACAACAACAATTGCGACGTCAACGCGAACCGGCTAGCAAACGAGCGACTGTCACCGAGGGACCGACGCGGCACGCTCGACGAAATCCTCGCGGCATACGATCCGTACTACGTGGCCAGAGGAAAACGAATGTACCGAGATGAAAAGGACGTCTCACTCGAAACAAATGCGCGACAATAGGCCGTGAAAGACGTGTTCCGCAAGATATAATCGCTAGCTCTACGAGGTGTCTCTCAAAGATCGCCCGTTAATTACATTCACGGCGCTATTCCTTATGAAAAATCGAGAAGTTCTGGACCATCTTTTTCTCGTGATGCTTAATAAAGCAGTGATTATTGAGTCAATCTAATCGGTCAGTAAGCCGGCACAAAGACGGCGATTGGATTGACTTTACTGGACAATATTACTGCTTTTCAATTAAACATTCGCTTTCTAAACAGGAAACGTTACCGGCGTGAATGTCGTTAATATCGAACTGTTGAGGCCTCTTTGCCGCGGAGCCGATTGATTTTCTCGAAGCGCGGTGTGCTTTACTTCTCTTTTAGATTCATGTTATGCTTCACTCCCTTTGCTTAATGTGTCACGTTGCTCATCAGTTAACTTTTAACTATTTGTTACGCGTAAAAATTATCGTAAGAAAGTAAGGAAAACTAAATCACTTAGCGCGCGCAAGTGTTGTTCTAGTTGTAGAAAAAAAAAGATTCACGATTTTGCAACTACATTTGCGATAAGGAACAGTCTTGTGCAATTAGTGCGCGAACTTTAAGAAGGTATCCTGCTTACAATTAGTACCCCGGTGAGAAGGGCAAGAACGGGGATGTCAGCGTGACACGACTTGCTTTGGATCGCGATGCAATACGGCAATCGGTGAATCGCTGTTTCTCAATTGACACACGCATATTAAAGTATACAATGAATTGTGTAAGATAGAGATCTCGTGAAAAAAAATAAAAGTAATCTTACTAAAAATATTGACGACCACGTAACGCTCGGAGTTTGCACGTACGACACTCCTCTTCCAGTACGAGTACGAAATTTAACTTGAGAAAAATCTATATACGCATGCGATTAAATCCACGTTTGTATAATTTATTTGCATTGTAATTCAGCAACACTTTATATGCGCGTACGCGTCATCGAATTCGAAGTGGGTGTACACAAAAAGGCGCGTGGAGAGAATGACTTTCGATTGTAAATTACGAAAACGCAATTTGTAACATATGTTAAGAGAACAAAAATGAATATAAACATTAGAAGTTAACTAGAGTACATAGTAATACGTTCCCTGTGTGCATGAGGACCAGTTAACTCTTTCGCGAGCGCGTTACTTTTCTCGTCCATTAACTTTTGTCTAAATAACGTTTTTTTCAGTGAACGCATGCTAAATCATCGAGTCTTTTCAAATTTTGTAAGACTCACTGTGTCCCAGTGCTCACGAAAGAGTTAAAAGGTGCATTGTCGGAAAGATTTTGCTGAAAGTTTTACGAAATCGGCGAGAAGTGAAATAAAGTTATTGAGAAATGATCGAGTGCGTCTCAAAACGAGTAATTCTTTTTAGGAAATTCAGTGTAACACTGTGGAATATAAGGAGAGTTAAAGTATTCTGTTAAAAAGTAATAGAACATTATAAAATATTAGATATTATACAGGGTGTTAAATTTTAAACGTAACAGGTGGAATATTTCATAAACAATGCATTTTAGAAAGAAATGTTTCCTACAAAAGTTGTAGGGTTTCAGAGGGAACATAACATAGTAATATTCGTATAACCTTGGGCGGCGTCTCCAAAGTCAAGTGGAGGTGAGAACGAATTTTTTAAATAGAAACCTATATTTTTTATTATAACATCCTTTTTCACTAATTAATTTGAACAACTTTTATCTGAAGCATTTTTGTTTATTTACTTAATATTTTTTAAGATATTCAATAAATACTTGGTAACTCTTTCAACATTCAGTTTGCGATATTGAAGATTAAATGACGGAATGGGAGGACTCAGAAAAGAAAAGATAAAATAATGAAGTAAATAAGAAATACTTTATCAGAAACCCTACAACTTTTGTAGGAAACATTTTTTTCTAAAATGCATTGTTTACGAAATATTTCACCTGTTACGTTTGAAATTTAACACCCTGTATATCGGATTTACTGATTTTAACTGAAAGCTGTATTACTTCTTGACGACAAATTTTCAGAGAATTTTTTTTCACTGAAATATTAATGAAACGATAACGAAGCGGGGTCAATTGAGACGGATCTTCAAAATACATTTCAGCAGAACATTTCCACGAGGGTGGACAGATTTTCGTGGGCTTTTCTTCCCTGCTTCCTCCGCACGCCACAGTTTTTAACATCTGGTTTGACTTTTTGGCTTATTCTTATAATCAATGCGCTTTAGGTGCCCAGTCAGCAAAATGTTAGCAGCTTCATCAGAAACCCACACCAAAACCATAGCCACCTGTGTCGGCATTTGGCTTTTGTTTTGGCAACAGAGTCTGTAAAACATACGCTGTCAACAGATTGTCGGCTGAAGCCGAACAGGTCCAGTTACGTGAGAATTTGTTGTATTTCTGTCGACACGCTGGTAACATGTCGAACATATCATCAGTTCCTGTATGCAAGCTGCAGTCTTTCTGCCTTCAAATTTTGTAGTAGGCACTTGACAAAATCTGTTCTGACAGATTTCGCTATCTGCATTTGTGAAAGAACAAATTGAAAAATTGCCGGATTTCTCGCCAATGTGTAAGATTGTGCGAAGAATATTTTATTCCTCTATGCTTATTATATGCTGTGCTAACTTCTCATATTAACAACTGATTATTTACCACTCTTTTTCCAATAAATCTGTACATTATAACCTATAAAGGCACAACTGTTGGAAAAGGATGTGTTCGTTTTATGTACTTGAAATTAACGTGTATGTTGTGATTTATTGAAACGTATTATTGTAACTGCGTTTGCTCGTAAGAGTAGTGTAAAGCAAGAATTATTACCTGGCGAACAACAACGCATCGGTAAAAATTGACACTGCCTGACGTTCGCAGAAGCCGATTAGGTTAGAATTCTGACATTTCTATTTGGTAAAATTAACTGAGACGGTAAGACAACATCTCCTTCAATCTGTCATCGGTAAGAACGGAAAATAGATTTGTATTATCATTCATATTAACTTGCATTATTTATATTTCATTTGCAATGAATGTGGTATGAAAATGAGATCAGCAAATTCAATAGCGCGAAATTTGTCTGAAATTTAAAATTCTGACAATGAGAAATAGACATTGCCAGTTGAAGATAAGAAAACTCGGCGATTCCCATACAGCACAGATGGGTTGCAGTTATACTATTATACAATGTAGAAACGTTGCAAAAAATTTATTTCATAATGTATTTTTATTACGACTTACAAAGTATGTGATTTTAAATGTAAGTATGTAATTATAAGTAAATATCAGTATGTGATATAGAAACGACTGAAAAATATACAGTATGATTTTTATATGTATATATTGTATAGTTTCATGCATTTTCAAAAGTTGTATACAATATTGTATTTTCCGTTTTTATCAATATATTTAATATGTGATATCGAAACGACTGAAAAATCATATATTTTTCATTACATCACATTCTGTATAAGATAATGATGCGTTGGATCTAAAATCGATATTACATACATATATCAATATTCTAATTTTTTAAAATAAATATAAAATTAAATAAAATTCACTGACATAAATGGCTGTCAAATAATAAATAAGACTAGAATATAAACGTGATTATTAATTATTATATCTTGAGAATGGCTATCAAACTAAATGACTCTACACAAATATTGTAAAAAGTTATGTTATTATTATAGCAAAATTATAGAATTGTAGTTTTGCAATAATTTCCGGAATATACCTAAATGCCATATTGCTGATATATTGCAGGCATATTGTTAATTTATGTTTCTACAATGTCTCCGTAATGTTGCATTGCAATTTGCAACATTGCAACATTATTGCAATGTTGCTGCAATATTTTGTGCTGTATGGGTATATTAAAATAAATCACAAATTTGATAGTAATTTTCTAATATGTAAAGTACTTCAGATTTTAATAGATGAAGTTTGAGAATATATGACAGACATCCAAGAGCGATAAAAAAAATGTTACAATTTTTTCGTGTACCTCCTGGATGTTTAGGCTGTCATATGTTCTCAAACTTTATCTATTAATATACTTCATATAAAATAAGAAAAAACGTTGCATTTTTTTATACATATATCTCTTGCGTGTTTTTACATTCTTAAATTTACTTATTAGGTTGTTCGAAAAGTTCGTTTCAAATTTCCTATATTTTATACATATACATATAGGCAATTTAAAACAAACTTTCCGAACAACCTAGTAAAATCTTAAGTATCCTGTATATTTATATAAATAACGCATAATGAAATCAATATTACAAATATGTATATCGCACCATATTATTATTGCAATATATCTGAGAAAGGACATTTCAATGTTGCTTCAAGCTTGTAACAACGTTGCTGAAACATTTCGCAACCTCCATGCAATGTAACAATGTTGCAGTGAAGGGAGTATGCAATGTTTCTGCAATCCCTCGGTGCTGTACGGGTATAGGTACTGTATTTTACGCAATTACCATGGCGACTTTTACACACAAAATATCATATACTCTTTATTAACAATTACGTACAACATGTTACTTAAAAAAATCTTATGGAATGAAACTTACGAATGCCTTTTATACCAAATATCTGTTTTACGAAATGAACAATTTTATGAAAAATTATTAATATTAAATGTAGGTAGGTTCCTACAATACAATTCGTTAACTCAGCATAAGGCGTCGAAAATAATGCAGCTGATTTTCGATTTCGAACAAACGTCTATCTCTTTTTTGTTTAACAATTAATAGTGGCACGACATCCATATGAGCCTGAACATTGTTAACAATTTCATATACCTAAAACATATTAATCTGATGTTTACTGGCAGAAAACAACAATAAATTATTTTTACTATAAAATCTAACAAAACACTTTTGTTATGTAGAGTAATTAAAATTAAATCCTATGTACATGTATCACCTTCAAATAGAAATATTTTCAAAAACAAGAAAATCAATATAAACTTTCAAGTTCTCAAAAATTACCTGTCTATTTAGTCTATGTTTGTCATCGAAGTGAACTATAAAGATACTTTTTTCCACTTTAAACTTCCTATCATTTTTCACAAATTCTAATATCTAAAAATGAATTATTTCACCATTAAACATAAATAACCGTCGTTATTATTTCGATGCATAGGTTGCAACACTAATTTAGGTTTTCTGCGCAATTATTAGTTGAGATGATAAATAATAAATTTATTATCAAATAAGTTTTATAATAACGTGCAAATAAATTAAAATTATATTTATATTTATGTTAAAAATTTACCTTATCGAGTTGCTCCTCAGACCGTACGTGGTTCATAATATTAATCAATGTTGAATACCAAGTGAATTCGCTATTAAATCAATACAAATTTTAACTTAACACATGTAGTACAAGTTTAAAATATGTATGTATATTTAATGCAATATGTCCTGTGAAGACACTATACTAATGTTACCTCGAAACAAGTTTACTAAAATTTTGTAACATGTATTCTAATATTACGTCATCCTTTGCATGCTTAGCAACAGTGGGAAGGAAACTGTTCACATAGTCATTGGGTTGCACGTTGAATATTCTCCCTTTAACTATTGTGTCAAATCGTAAGTAATTAATAATGATAGAAGAATTTCCGTTGCAGGACAAATATTCTAAAAGTTTATTATCTCTACTTTTTATCCATAAATTTAATACGTCCCACCAAATATCACTAGGCAATATACCATTACAATATGCCCATTCCTTCCAACCTGGCAAAATTCTGCAGAATATTGAGAAAAAACATTAAGTTATAGAGAAATTGCGTTTTTCTATGATCTTGTAGTTTCATCGATTTTAATATATCAATTATTGTGTCTGCGTGTGCATGAGCGTGTGCACGCGTACGTCAGTAAAGTCATATAACGACGTATGTGAGAAAATTACTCAATTGTTGTACCTAAAATTTTTACTTAAATGCTGCTGCAATTTCTGAGTAGCAATTCTTTGACATGTCAAGTCCCCAAGGATACATGCCCATTTGGCAGCTTCTTGGCTTAAGGATGTATTAAGATCATTAGGTTTTTCTTTACCGTAATCAAAATGTGATATAAGCTTCGTAAAAAGTTCATGTATAATATCTTGCATATGTGCCTAAAAATCAAGGAAGAATTAGTTTGCATAAACTGATTCGAAAGAACAAAGACCGAACAGGAAGTTAAATACATGTATTTATGTTACTTCAAGAAATTTTATATAAATTATTCGCACAAAATTGCTATTATTTGTATGACAAAGAAATATGATGAACTATGTAAAAATATCTTTTTACAATAATTGTTATTATGTATCTACCTTTAGGGATATACTTTCTTCGAATAAAAAGAAACCAGACATATGCTCAAGAGCTTTGAGCATGGGATACCACGCTACATAGTCTGTCACTCGTTCCAGATATTTTGTTAGGTTGAGAAAAGTATACAAAGGAAGTTGATCATTCATCAGAAAATAAAATGCGTCATCAATGATTTGAGCACGATTGATTACATGTACGTACGTATAATGATTAAGCGTAGTTAAATACTGGATAATTCGCTTCCAAAGTACAGCATCGTAATTGACACGATAATACCCTAGCATATTTATGTTAAGTAAATTTTGGTTACTAATTACTCGTAAATTGTGGTTACTAATTTTATGTAATACAATGTATGCGAAATGAATGCAGATGTTACTTATAAGGTGGCTCTTGCATAAACCGATCTTTTGTAGAAGAAATTACTTTTGTAGAGAAAATTTTAATTTAAGTACAGTGTAGTTGCAAGTTTCAGCTATCAGTACGCAAAAGTTTAGACTCGATTGCTAATAACATAAGTGACAAAAAATGTTAAAGTTGTACTTCTTAACTTAGGGGCTATGGGCAGATTATACGCAGAAGCACTTTGATGGTTAATTATATTTCGTAGAAAAAGTTGATATTAGCACAAAACGAAATAAACATCATAAATGTCGTAGGAATTCACGTGCGCTATTGAATATACGAGGTCCGAAGTGAGGTAAAGAGTGTCACGCGTAATCAAACTTGCATATACAGGGTGAGTCTTTCCATATCCGACAAAATTTTTGAG
>NW_011967031.1:88176-100681 GCF_000949405.1 Vollenhovia emeryi | reverse complement strand
AATTGGGCGGTAGGCCAGCCTAAAACAACGATTTTTAATAATTAATTACTCGTTAACTATTACGAAAATTGCAAAATGGTACAGGACTTTTCCGTTCATCTCGATCCGTTCTACCTTCTCAAAAATTTTGTCGGATATGGAAAGACTCACCCTGTATAATTTCGCACATCAATATATTTGATCAGTAATGCATTAAGTAGTATGTTTTATGAAAAAAAACCATGTAAATTTATAAATATAAAAGAAGACCCACCAAAGCACCCACAATGTCCGCTCCTTCATGCAGAAGCCATTTTAGTATAATATGTAAAGTAAAACCAATTCTTTGAAACAATTTCATCATATATTTAAATTAAGAAATATATATTGCAAATTGTAAACCAAAAGCTATTATGTTCTCATTATTTTTGACAATGCAGATGCAAATCGTATTTTACGAACTTTCAGCAAAAGTTATTTGTGTGTACATACAACGGTCTCCTCGAAAATTAAGAAAATTACTTTTATGATGCTTACCTGCTTGCTGTGTGTTGATTATTATCCAATCAGTCGAATTTTGAATATAAATAGTCTTATTGGATGATGTTATCCACATATTAATATTAGGGCGCATGTTATTAAAATTGGGATTACGTAGAGTGGTAAATGTTACAGGTATTCCCATCGATTGATACAGCGTACTTTTAACGAAGATTTTCACTTGGGAAGATTTCTGTTGCACCACGTTCAGCACCGGATAATTTATCAACTGAATCCATGGATTCATTTTATTCCTTACGTTAAAAATGTATTGATTATGCGAGGGATACAAAATAAGTAATATATCCCAAAAATCATCAATGATAAATCTAGAAAAAGAAGACCATAACTATGATGGATATAAGCCACAAAGTTAAAATAATAAAGTATTCAAAATAAAGAAAGAAATATGTTAAAATAACGAAATGACATGCGTAAGTATGTCAATATACATATATTTTATTCTTTGAAATTTGTTAATTATGTACAACCTGTTTAAATTGACGTTTACAGAAAGTAATTTGCATTACTTACGGTATATTTTGTCTTTTATTAAACAGTTTCTCAATGACGTCCCAAAACATCTTATGACCCACAACATGGTGCAGCATGCGCATTATAACAGGTGCTACGATGGTACATATCGTAAACAATGTTGAGTTAATTTAATTTTGAAGACATTTATTATAATATACGGAGTATTTAAATTCGTACAAATAGCTCTTTCTTCACACAAAGAATAATTTGAAATTCAGATTGCAAGAAGACGTTTTTTTTATTATCTTCCTCTATTTACGTTTTGCTTATAATTGTATAATTGCAAATGTCTACCTTTGATGTAATACGAAAAAGGAGAAAGTGAACTTAATTCAGGATCGTAAGCTTCTGACGCAAGTGGCTTCATAATGGAATTAGTATCCAGTCGGAGAGATTCTTGTTGAATCTGGACGGTAAACAGATCACTTATTCGTAAATCTGGATAAAACTGAAAAAATTTGACACAATTGATTGATGAAGGGATGATCAATGAAGGAAAACATTTGCATTGTTTATTTTAAAGGTAAACAGAAGATTCAATTTTTTTACAACACTTGTCGTAAATACTTAAATCTCCGATTACTTTCTACAATATTACTACAATCACCACATAATAATCTCTAGTATCCCAAAATTTGTGCAAAATGTGGATAACGCTGTATAATGTTAAACACTAATATGAACACTTGTGTAAATAAACCAGTAGAGAATAGTTAAGAATTTACATTGTTGATGGCTTCTATCGTCAGTAACATAACCATTCCTTCAGTAAACCACAAATTAGACCATGAAGAATAGCTGGTCGAATTATAAAAACATTGATGAAATATTGTACGTGTTATTATTCGCGCAACATCTATTTTGTGTGTAATAGTATCCAATTTCTCATCATAAATTAGAGCAGCTTCTCTAGAAATAATTTATAAATTCGAAATAGTAATTAATATTGAGCAGTAAAAAGTGTTATTTTGTTTCACTAGTCTAAATATCTTATATTTCTTTATGTAGAAATAGTATCTTTTTTTCTAGGTTAAAATTATTCATTCCTGGTAAGTATCTTTCTTTCTAATTATACCATATGTATTACCTGTAAAGATTAAAACCCAAATTATTTATACTGTCATGACGAACGCTAGGTACTGCAACATGGTATATTTTTTCAAGCTCTATGGGAGGTTTCCATTGAGATTCCACTTTTAGCGTGATATTTTCAATAATTGTTTCTGCGTAATTTAAAAGTGATGCTGTCTGTTGTCTGTAGTAAAAACTGACTTCTTTGACAGGCCTTTGGGAGGCATCGGTTATCAAAATCATGATAAGATAAGGGGGAATTAAAGGAGTTTCTGCAAATTTCACACTCGTTATGTCAGACAGCGTTGTTGTCGAATTTACAGGCATATTCGTTAAAACTTCGTGTTTCCCAAGATGCTGTATAAATAATTTAAATGTGGCCTTGAAAGTGGATTGGTCCCAACATGGAAATATTCGTCGGGCCCCAGTCATCCGGTTCAGTGATGCAAGCAACCATCTGTCATAATTTAATGATATGTTAGATAATGATGCTCAATGAGTGTCGACTTAACAATTTAGCATATTACAAACATAAAACTTTAATTTAGGAGAGATAGGTGAAAAACAATTTCTTAACGTGTGCCGGAATGTTATTATATATTTCAACTATAATTATGCCATTGTATTTTATCACACTTGTGTAATTGTACTTATAATAATTAAACGTTGGGTATGGAAAATAATGGTAGATATATGTTAGGAATTTAAATCCAATGGAACATAATCATATTATTAGGTCTATCACTACACTGAGAGACCCATTTTGTTGAATGAAACAAAATTTTGTAGGCTCAACTAAATTTCTTGTTTGGTTATGATCAAACAAATCTTTCAAGTTTTTCCATGGTATCAAAAGGAAATGATAAATATTTTATACATTAATGTAGAATTATAATTATAAGAAGTCCAATATTTTTGAACGGTTGTGGTCTTAGAAAGTACTTTCTTTTACATTTTGTACTCTTTTTGTTAGTATTAACATTTACTCACATTTGGTTTCCGTTTTCATTTGTATTTGAAGTTTTAAACAGATCTACTTCGTCATTAAACAAGCTGGTAGAAAATTTTATGAACAACGCGTAAATCCCACGTGGCAACTGTTCAGTGAAATAGATGGTCATAATATCATTTTTATGTTCGTGATGTGTCGTATTTAGAGATGGTAAACCCTTTTTACGAAGCGGACGAAGCATTAATGTTTGTATTTTTATTTGTGATTGTGACGAGTGGAACTTTATGTAGTCCGTTGGCTGATCGAGTCTGATGTCAATAGAGCACGAGCCATCGAAGAAACCGTTCTCAATTGTAGATAAATTTAATTTAACTTCATAGGTTACTGGTATTACGTAATACAGTAATTCGTGTTTTTCCGTTTCATTGATATTTGCGCAAACGTATGGCGTGCAAAAATATATAATCCACCAAATCCACGTACTCATCGCTATTTAATGATTTCTTCTATAGATATCTGTAAAAACTTTATTATATTCTATAAGACATTTCTTAATACAAAATATAGTTTGTAGATCCTTCTATCATTGTAGTGGTTCGCATCAGTTTCAATTCTTAATAAAATTTTTATGCCGACGCTTTCTTTCCGCATGCCTTAGGATAACGCGGATAGTTAAGATGTGTAACATTTCCCGATGCCAATCTGTACTGAAATTCTCTAACGTCACAGCAATAATCGTCGCTACCGCTATTTGACGTTGCACAGCTTGTTTATCGCATAATATAAAGGTGCGTACAAACTAAGCAAACGGTGAAGAACTATCATCGAAGAAATTTACCGAATTTGCTATCCATTACTATCATCAGTAATTTCTTGCTTCATGTAACAATGTTCGATTAATTGAAATATTTCTATGGTGAATATTAACAAATATCTATTATAATGTCATTTGGTAATTGTACTATTGCTTTATAAAATAAATGTCTTAGAGAAATATTTTTACTTTGTCCTGCATTGTATTTTGTAGGTTAGACCTTTTTTTCTCTTAATTTTTGTTACTTTCTAATGAATACAAAGTGTATTTTATTTCACAAATGTAGGTCTCTCGTTTCAATTAAATCATCCAAATTCAGACTACATGACGAGATCGTGATAAAATATAAATTTGAAATTCCCTTTATATCAATTTACAATATACATATAATACAACGTATACAACAATTGACGCGACAGTATTATGTACTTTAATTTTAGGGAAAAAATTGTTGACTTCGAAAGTAATATTGACGAAAAATGAAAGTGCTCGTTAGGTATACTCGTTCTTTGAAATGGTCTTTTTAAAACGTTGCTAAATTTTCAAAGTGTTACACGTTATAGGTATACTGCTTTTATAATGACTCACCTATTATGAAAATTATGTCGCGAGTAGGTGCAATTCTTTGTTTCACTGTTAACTGTGGTTAAAATACCTCATCACAGTAAGATTTTAATACTGAAAATATACTGTCAGTGTAATCGCGAACCTTCTACCTCGAGAAATCACCGAGATCTGAAGCACTGGACATGTGTTGCTGTCATAATATAAAGCACGACAACGGTGGGAAAGTCATTACATCTAGTGTTTGTCAACCGAAGCATACCGGGTGTCAAAAGAAGGATCAGCATTTTAAGGACAGATAGTAGAAGTCTTGCTAATATTTTCGGTATTTTTAGGACAAATTGTGTTTTTACAGTGGATAGTAGGTTTATGAGAGGCAGTAGGCTCTGCACACCCTATGGCCATACCGCTTACTAACCCGCTTTTTGTCCTGCAAGAGTTTTGTAACGCATCTCTAAAGAGAGTTGCGTTTAGTATTACTTTAGTTGTTTGTCTTATTGGTAGATCTCATCTTAGTTAAAGATTGCCACGAGTCAAGAGACTAATTCGATGTGTCAAGGAAAGAACGAATGAACGATTTTTGCCGTTCCCTAAATTGCTGCAATTATTTGTCAACTAACACGCGTTAGATGTACGTAAATGGGTACTTAAATGTTTGGAAATATGTTACAAAATCATTCATGACAGCCATTTATTGATTATCGTTTATGCTAATTACAATCAGAATTTGCAACGTTTTCATGGTAATTTTTCTATGTTTCTCACTCAATTCGTGACGAATCCAGAAAGATTTACATAACGTCGAATGGAAAAAAAGTGTACGACTTCTAATCAATGGTACATGGTTAATTAGGCTAAATGTTCGCAATTATATATTTATAAGATAGTTAAAGAAAGGACATGAATAAAACATTATGGGCTATAGAAATATTAGAGCCTGAAGCAATTTATTATTTTATAACAAGATATGCAACAAACATAGGTACATGACAACGTAAATCTCACATACTGTATGATGGAAATTTTTAAGTTATAATTCCTTTCAACAAGAAATTTATTATATGCAATACGCTATTATTACAACATTGTAACATTCGCGTTACTATTAGAGAAAATATATAAAAATTAGTAGAAATTAAATGTGAAGCAAAATGTTTCAGATCAAGGTTACTGAAGAGCGTCTCTGCAGGATCAGATTTAAATTTCTTCTCGTAGAGCGCAACCAATGGCCACAAAAATAATCACCTTCTAACGTCAATTAATTCTGCATCTCGTTTGAAGAAACGAAAATAAAACGATACGGACAATAATTACAAATACGTAATCGTATCTACGATAACAATTACCGATTAACATTCAGAGAAAAATATAATTCCTATCTATGTCACGAGATACGCTAGATATTTATATACTATTCAATCTTAGCTTACACGCCATCTGTTCCCCGTTTACATTTTATTTCTCGAAGTCGAGAACGTGAAATTACTTTGTCGTAATTGTGCCGATATGTGTCCATAAATTAAAATAGAACAAATCCTGCACGAGATTTATATAAATACACCGAGTGTGTTCCATAAAAGATTAATAGTAGAAATGCACTTTTCCATGAATTTCAAATCGATTTTTCCTTAACAACAAAGTTACTTTATTTACGTGATTTTTTTAAGTCTGCTTATTCAATTGCTTATGCAAATTTAAGAATTTAAATGCTTTTCGTAAACTTAATTTTAAGCATTAATTTTAACTCTTGCCACTTGTCAATTTAAAAGCAACGTTCTTTTTAAGTTTTATTCAAACATTTTCATGTTTAAGATATTCAGTGTCCCAAAATTACTACCAATTTTTATTTGAATCTCTTTGTTAACGAATAATCATTTTTACAAATTCATTCAAGAATGCATCACCACTATGATTGTTACACTGTACATCCTGGTATAAATTAACAATAATACTGATAGGCATCTTTTGAAAGACTTCGCTGACATGTACAATTATAATCGGCGGAAGATATCTTCGTAGTATAATCTCGCTAATTACACATCGCCAGTATAACGTGTCGTTTGCAACACAGGTCGGAGGACTTAAATAGTGAATGCATGTAAGTAAAAAGTTTTCGTAACTATATTAGATCACAAGTTAAGAGCTGATTTTCATGTTTCAATTAGTAACGAACTTTCTTGTTTCTGATTAATGCACACAGTCTTTATTTAAAAAATACACAAAATTCAGCAGTATTGTAGTTAAATATTTCTACTTAAACATACAATCTTTTTTAAATACAAGCTTATTTAACATTTAGAAATTCAGACATTTTTATGGATCTAATTTTAAGCATGTCCTCTTTACCCGTTAATAACAATTTCTTTTTACAGAAATTTTAATTTAACACGTAATACAGTACCACAAGTACTTAAACATTGTTAACGTAGTTAATTTTGGTTAAAATTTCCGTATAATTTAGTTGAAATTCATTTCAGATTTATGTGTTTTTTTGATATGGAAAATTTGTCGTCAATTATGACAATCGTAAAAAGTATTTCTTCTTCACGTGTGAAACCCCTCGAAATATATCTTGGCAAGAGATAAGTGTAGGACGAAACAAATATATTCAGACAATTTAATTACACGTAAATGTAATTTTCTCACGGAAGAGTTGTTCAGGAAATCGCAGCAAGAGTTTCGTGAAATACTGTTTATGAAACACCATCGTAGAACTCTTCTTCCGTACATTGTGCTCATACGCTTCGAGTTTACGCCCTCAGCTGCGATTGTATCTGCAACGCGCAGCTTGCGACCTGCGTCCAACGCACGCAATTCTGAATCTTATAATAGCGGCGAAATATAAGTGATAGCGTACGTATAGCAAGCTACAGTGACTAGACCAAGATCGGCTTATGATATATAAAAATAACTATAATACGAAGCCTTAATTAACGGATTGAAAATCAATAGACGACAGCATTCTTCCACCCATCATCATAACTGATAGACGCGTCATCTTTTCTTTTTTTTTCTCGTTCTTAGATTTAGCTACATCGGTTTAATTATTTGGAGGAGACGTCTCGTAACAGTTTCGTTACCGTTTCTAAGAGCTGCTGTATTATTGTGAATCTGAAACACAAAGCGGAAAATAGTATTTATGATATATCTTCCAAGTATTTGCGGAATCGACATTATATTCTACAGTCGCCTATTTAGTATCAATTACACGGAGAACTAAACTTTTTATCTAAAAAGAGCGATTCTTGTTACTACGCAATTAACAGGCTTATTTTATATCTCGTAAAAGAGAGTCTCTACGTTATCTATTTACTTAACACTTTTCGATTAAAATCAAAAACTCTTGGTACACACTTGCATAATACATGTAATGTGTATGTGTGTGTATGTGTGTGTGTGTGTGTGTGTGTGTGTACATACAATACCACGACACCAATAAAAAATTATATGTGCAGTCGAAAAAACGTTTAAGGGAATATTTAACGTGTACTTTCTTAGGTAATTAATTATTTGATCCTTATTATCCCATGCAGCACGCACGTCTAAAAGACATCTTTAGGACGTCTTTAAGTCGTCTTTTAGACATACATATTTGAAAGACGACCTAAAAATACGTATTGTTTGGGATCTCTTTTGAACGAAAATAAAACAGCTAAATTTATAGATTAGATGTTGCGATCCAAGACTGATGAAATGTTTACGCAATTTAATTGGAGTAGATATAACAGAATTGTGCATAACTGGTTTTTATAAACAGTCAAACTGTCATCCCAAAGTTAGAACGTAGAATTTTATCGCTATTTAGCGCAATCATCTGCGCACAATGGTGAGCAACTTTTCGATGACAATATGCCGCGGGGAAACTTTTAAAGCGGACCCTTGCGCCGCTATTGTCCCACAGTTGCGAGAAAGATAATCCATAGCTTTGTTCTAAATGTCACTTGACACCCGTACGGTCGAGGAAAAAAATATTTTCACAGCATTAACAGTGCGGAATAATTCTTAAACGGGTGATTACGAGTGTTAATCATAGAATGTAGAAGAAGCGTAGAATTCAGAAGCGGTGGGTAAACGTTTTATTAGTAAGCGAAAAAATAAAATGTACCGATATACATTACAAGTATATTGATTGTGGGTACACTTAAAGTGCTCGATGCGTTGCATGCAAAATAAAAACAAATATAACATATTTAGCATATCAAGAACTTCTGCGAATGCTTTATTGTACGTTGTACGTGGAAGATTTTAGCGAAGGGAGATAAAACTTCTTTTAACTCGACGCCTCTTTATCACTTTTTCCGCCAACGCATTCCAATAACCAGCTTGACGCTGGATAAATACTTAGAAGCACAACCGGCCATTAGGCACGCGCGAAAGACAAAACGAAGCGAGAAGGAGAATCGCGACATGAATGCTTGCCACTAATTGGCTGTCAGCTGATCGGTTTACCTAATGTTGCTGGCGAATCCCCATCCACGCCGATCCTTTCGGTGTTATCAAACACCCTTACGAACGAGCCGTTGTCCTCGTACGGAGCTCTCGCCCACTTTTTGCCTCTCACCCCCACAAACATCCCCCGTAACTCCCATCGTGGATTTTTCTTACCGCGCATCTCAAAATATCGGTAGGGCGATCGCTTTTCGACCTGGCACAGGGCTAGAGCGTGTCTTCTATCGCCCACTCCTGCTCGGGGGAAACACAACGTGGGCCAGTGTGACCATTTCGGGCTCAAAATCGCACGGCGAGCAAACGCGAGCGGACAAGGGAGGAAAAAGCAAAAGGCTTGTCGTCTGTCGTCTCGCTACAGAATTTATTCGGAGGTGCATGAATAACAAGACAAATATTTGGGAAGCCTTCGTTACGCGTGCTCTCCACTTGGAGATGGAATATCGATCGACTATATCGTCTAGTGGCGTTAACAAGGGGCATTCGGGAAGCGTTTAACCTGTTTCATAAAACACCCCGGAGCGTGGAGCGATATAAAAACGAAAGAAAATATTTCTCATTGCGTTACAACAATGTTATTTAATTAAATACATATCGGCGATAACCGCGATAAGGTTACTCCCGCGCGCCAATAGTTTTTATTTCGTTTCGGTTAGCCAGTAGTCGCGTCTCGAGCTTCTCAAAACCTCTCTCTCGTGTAAAAGGAGGAACATTCGCTAACTTTCCGCATTAACTACTTTTCATATTAAAATCCATACTAAAGACAACACAACCTTCGATATATTATAATAATTATAGCAGGATTTATGAAGCTAAGCTCGCACGAGTTTCGAAATAAATAGCCAAGTATTTATTAAGTTATTAATAAAATACTCATCTTACAAACGCATTATTTTGTAAGACCATTAATGATTGTAGCATGAACGTTCCACGAAGAATCAATAACAAAGTTCCAAAGTCTTCTCCCTTATTTAATTCTTACAGATCGCATAGAAGCATTGACTCTACCTTCATATTCGTTCAGTGATCGGCTTCCAAAATCCATGCCGGTCTCAAGTCTTTGTCCTACATTCCTCTTGCCTCTCATACCTTGAAAACCCCTCGGTGCCCTCTTGTCAGTGTCTTTCTTGCCCCTCATCCCTTGAAAACCCATTGATGCTCTCTTGTCGAAATCCACGTCGGGATCTATATAATCTATATAATTTTCAAAGGCGTCCTTCTTGCCTCTCATGCCCTGAAACAGTCATTGATTAAATAGTCACTAAAAGTTTTTTGTTCTTTCATTTTTTTATCAGTGTTTTGCATCAATTAGTTGACTCTGTTAAAGGTAAACTATTGCATTCTTTCGTAATAATCACAGCGCAAAGTTATTCGCATATATACTTGCCTTTCTTTGATTACGCAATTAATTGAGCAATTGAACTAAGCACTTGATTGACTTACTTGGAAACCCATAAGGGCGCGTTTCTCAAGTTCCTCGATCTCGTCAAGCAATGCTTTCTTGCCTCTCATCCCTTGAAATCCCATAGGGGCCCTTTTCTCCCACTCCGCTGGAAATTCTTTCATCTTATCGCGCATATCTTGAGCTCCCATAGCAAGCAGTCTCTTTTCATAATCTTGCGGATACTCGAAAATGTATGTTTTCTTCCCTCTTGTACCGTAAAAGCCCATCGCGGCCCTCTTTTCAATCTCGCTCAACACCTGCAGTTTGGCATTTCTCAGTAAAATATAAAATATACACGACGACGATTCAATTTCAGGCAGATTAAACTCCGTCAATTTAAGAGGCGCGCGACTATTTGAAGCGCTTGGACAGCCAGAAATCTTTTCATGCTGGTTACGCGTTCTTCGAGAAAGACAAATCGACAAAGTCAGAGAAAGAGCGAACTAAGTCTGTAATTTGTAACATTCACTTTGTCAACAGCCTCGTGTTCAAGAGGAATCTTATAAGTTAGAAGTCGATCTATCACCGCCCTAAGCTCTCCCAGCGTACTAATCCAATTAACATTGAGTAATCAAGCTCACCTCTTCCAAAGACTTCTTCCCTCTCATTCCTTGAAACCCCATAGGTGCACGTTTATAGTATTCATCCTCCAGCGCGGCCTTCTTGCCTCTCATACCCTGAAAACCCATTGGCGCTCTCTTCTCGTAGTCCTCGCGGAAGTAGGAGTCTTCGAAATCAGGTATCAAATAATCCTTCTTCCCCCTCATACCCTGAAACCCCATCGGCGCTCGCTTGTCAAACTCGTCGTGCAGGAGATTGTCTTCGGTGTCGGGCACGTTCGAGTCCTTACTCTGTAATCACCGGAATCGCCCTCTCAAAAATAATTCGAAAGATACAAACTAGACCCGTCTTTCCTTCGCGTTAATTTTAATAGAAAAGTTTAACAGTGGCCTACCTGAAAATCCACTAACGCTCTTTTGGAAAACTCGTTGTGTTCTGCGATCGTGGGGATGAGGTCCTTCTTGCCGCGCATACCCTGAAATCCCATAGGCGCCCGTTTGGCGGACGCGGCATCGTTGGGGGACGATTCTTCCGCGAATGACGAACTAGTCCAGACTGCCAGGAAGAGAACCGAGCTGATGAGCATTCTGGAAGATATCGAGGATGAATAATAATCAGTGTCTACGAAAAAGGATTCATTATTACAATCGTCTCTCTTCGAGACTCGTACTCTGGGGGGAAAAAAAGAAGACAGTTGGCAACCCATTTTGGGGCTCACAATTGGTAATCGAGTTATTTGGATTGTTCGTAACTCCAATCTTTTACGAATTTTACTCCGCACTGAAAGCAAATCTGGTGAGATTCAACCAGTCGTCTGTTAGAAAATGGACGAATCAGGATTCCTTTAGGATTTACCCAGTGAACTCTATACATACTGGAATGAGTGATCTATAGTTCTGGCTGTTGCCGAGAGAGAGGTGCGTTTGGGTGAATTCTTGTCTCCTTCTAGTACTACCTGATTGGATAATCGCATATAAGTGACGCCCTTCTTCCCGTCACTTATATGCGACTATCCAATCAGGTAGTACTAGAAGGGGACAAGGATTCACCCAAACGCACCTCTCTCTCGGCAACAGCCAGAACAATAGATCACTCATTCCAGTATGTATAGAGTTCACTGGATTTACCAGATGCGTAGCGAAGTCTAGCAAACTTCTGGTTATGAAATATCGAGCCCTATCGTGCTAACCAGAAATTCTGTTTGGTTCAGCCAAAATACATTCTATCATACATGTCTTGTTGATACAATCAAAGCATTTTTCTCAGTGCGCGTAACTAAAGTCGCGATTAGCTATACTATCTACAGGGTGTGTCCTAATACCCGTATGTCCCGTAGATGGTAGATAGACCGGGGCAAACTGAATAGAAAAGTCCTATACCATTTTGCAAAATTCGCAGTAGTTATCGAGAAATTAATTTTAATGTCTGAGCGAATGAGAGCGTAGAAGGCGGCAGGCCGGACTCGGCAGGCAACGGTGGGGCATCATCTAATAGCGAGAGGTGGAGCGGCGCGCCGAAAAAAAGTTGTCACGCAGCGAGTGGCGAGCTTTTTTGATAACTTTTTTTTCGGCGCGCCGCTCCACCTCTCGCTATTAGA
>NW_011967031.1:78243-87790 GCF_000949405.1 Vollenhovia emeryi | reverse complement strand
TTTTGATAACTTTTTTTTCGGCGCGCCGCTCCACCTCTCGCTATTAGATGATGCCCCACCGTTACCTGCCGAGTCCGGCCTGCCGCCTTCTACGCTCTCATTCGCTCAGACATTAAAATTAATTTCTCGATAACTACTGCGAATTTTGCAAAATGGTATAGGACTTTTCTATTCAGTTTGCCCCGGTCTATCTGCCATTTACGGGTGATACGGGTATTAGGACACACCCTGTATATCCAAGATTTTTAAGTAATACCAATCAATTCTCTCAATTAGTCCTGTCGATATTCAGTAACGCAACGATAATTTTCACTTAAGAGGCACTAATCGAAATGTTAAGTTGCTTAAGGGGATGCTGGAGTGATTCTGCACTTTTGCACCTTTCGCACTTAAAACTGTCCGTTTCGTGGAAACATTTGTGCAATATACAAATTAAATGGCTCACGTGTACAGATCGAAAGCAGCTTAAGCTATTCCGGCTAAATTAAAGATCAATATGGCATCACTGAAACTAAGTTTGTAAGTCTATTAAAAATTAATAGTGAACCACACACATACCACATGTACTGTATGTGTGTGTTGCTCACTATTATTTCTTATTAGACTTACAAACTTAGTTTCAGTGATGCCATATTGTTCTTTCATTTGGCCGAAATAGCAAGCTGCTTTCGATCTGTACACGTAAGTCATTTAATTTGTATATTACACAAGTGTTTCCGCGAACTGACAGTTTCTAGGTTAGAAAGGTGCAAAAGTGCAGAATCACTCCAGCATCCCCTTAACTAAAAAAAAACGGTCAAAATTTTTCCCAAAGTAAATTTACGAACAATCCAAATAATTCGATTACTAATTGCGGGCCCCAAAATGGGTTGCTAGCTGTCATTTTTTCCCCCAGAGTATCCGAGGGATCTTGCGCAAGTGCCTATCGAATTTCCGCGTGATAGGACACGCGGATGTTGCGCTATTCTCTGGTGTGTCTTGGCATGTACGTGGAAATCAAGCTATATCGCGCTGAACTAATTTATCGACGCGTCACGTAGTCGCATCTGATTGTTCATCAGGAGCCTAGCCGGGGCTAACGATCGGTCGGATGCGGCCCTCCGATACTCAAATGATACTAATTCCCACCGCATACTTGCTACTCATTAGCGTTTGAAGCACAACGAGAAGAAACGAACGAGCGAACGGATTTGAGGGATCATTGTATTTATTAGTTGCAGAGAAAGGTTATTCTTCAGAAAAGCGATTATATTTGAAATAAGTAATTCAATTCTTCACTCGCAACGGTCCGTCACGATAAATCTCACGTACAATGCGCGCATAAATAAATAGAAATACTTTACCGCTCCTGTAGAGAAGAAATACGAGGAGCTTAAAGCACGCTCTTCATATGATGCATTATGTTACGCGCAAGAATTTGTCATATAAGAAAATCGCGTTGCGAGAAGATATAATATTAATATTTACGCGACGCGGAACGTGTGAAATGAAAGCGGTCGCCGGAAGTACAGGAGGGGGCGAAATCGCTCTCGCGATATCAAACGGAAGTGCCCGCGTTTCGAATCGGGGAAAAGAAATGTACAGGGGCGCGATATTAACAGGAATGGCGAATCAGGAGCGAATCGACTTACGAGCGCCTGATTAATTTGGAAAGAAATGCGCGCCTCGTGGTAATAATTGAATGCTTTCGAGTCATATTTAACGTGCGCCAAACGCAAATACAACGGGAAAAACGCTCGTGTAATTCCGTTTTCGCTGCTCGGCGGATTATTCAATTTTATAAAGCTTAAAAGTGCCGCTACTCTTCAAAGCGGAGGCTATAATTAGCGAAGGATAGGATAAAGGCTCGGTTTTCTCAAAGCATCCCGGCGAGACCGAAGAATATCAATATAAGCGGCCATCGAGAAACGGAGAAGGTACGTTCCCGCTGTAATACGGGTACGTGTTTTAAATTCCCGTAACAAAACTGTGTAACTCCACTGACGTTCCCTCGGGACCGAATCGAAACATTTTAACAGAATCTCGACTATTTTGACAATCTCGATACATTATATCATAATAACGTAGACTTTTCATCTATTAATCTCCATGCAAATTGTCCGACATGTCTAATGTAACTTTACTTCCTTTCGCAGCACAGTGGAATAACTTAATATGCAAACAAAGTAGAAACATCTTTGTGCGCGCGGTTACTGTTATCACCGTTGCTATTAAAGTGAAAAAGAAAATGTTCCATGTCAGTGATATTATAAGGTGCAAAATTTAATAACCGTCGAATTTCGCGTATCTCGTTAAAGTTCTCGCGTCGTTTTTCTTCATTCTTTGTTCAATTAAGCAAGTAAAACATGTAAGGTGTGGCCAACATACATATATATCACTTAGTTAAAAAAAATGTTAACACACACATAGTTAAGCAATTGTTTCTTATTATAAATTTTAATCAAGTAAATAATAGCGTTAATATTTTTCAACTGTGCTGAAATATCTTGAAAACCTTAGAATGCAATTGAGTTGGTTCAACGGATGTGTTGCAGTTTAATTATTATTAATAATTTCGTGTGCTTAGCACAATATTACTTTTTCTACATAGAAATATATTGAAGAAGAGCTGATTGAAGACGTGTGATTTATATGTGACATTCAACAGGCCTGCATGTGTGTGTACGTAAAACTTCGTAAAAGCTATCGACTGGAAGAGCGACGTTGTTTCGCTATTATTTTTTATCTTTTAAAGCACATTACATTCGCCGCCGTATTGTGACGCGCTGATCTCGATTTCAGTTTAATAAGTTTGCATTCAGTGCGATCCGATATTCGTGCGTAAACACGACATTAGCATATTGTATGTTCGTCAACGGATACGCAAATAAATACTTAACAGGATTAATACAAAAAATTTAATAATTTCTTTCATATTTAATGATATACTCGTGATATGCGATCGGAGAGATTTTTTTCTTCTTCGTTGCTTCTCGCTGCAAGCAAGTAATTAAAAATAATTACTAAAACGAGTCAAACATGGAACCGCGTAATTATATTATTCGTGAATTATTTAATCTGATTCTTAAATATTCTCCATTTTCTCTCCTCTTTGTTGTAGCCCCTCGATCAAATCGTACACTTTCCTTCTTCTTTTAGTTTCATATTATTATTTATAGAGAATGGCGTACACATTGAGCCATAAATGTATGTACATTAGCCTCAAGTCAAGTGTCGCAATCGGATGTAAATTTACGCGAGTAGATCTAGAGTGAGCGTAAACTCCAAGGTCCTAAATACGCAGTTTGTCCCATGGGCTAACCTAGTTGCTTACGTAAATGCAACCCCGTATCGGTTAACGTTAATGTGTTAATGATATGTATAAATTCCAATTCCTGAACGGCTCAATACCGTACACACTCGTGACATTTCGCAGCACGTTATGCAGCCGCAAATCAACCTCGCAATAAACACACGCCATTACAAGCTTCCACTTTTATAATTAATGGAACTGCAATCTTATTTCCGAACCAGTGATAGCAGAGCGTCGGTCCTACAACGATATCACGGTAGAAGAAGTAGAGGGAAGCGACTGATGTATCCGCAGATGCCAATCGCATCTTGGAACTGTGTCGCATGCCCTGACAACGTGGGACATGTTAATGAGCGGCACCATTGTAAACCACCGAGGTCAGCCTCTTGGTCGCGCAAAGATAAACGGAGCGAGAATTCTAGCTCGAGAGACGAAGGGGTACGTAGACGCCGGCGGTGTACCGTGTCGGGCAGAGAAGATGAGAAAAGGAGCAACGCGATAAGAGAGGAGAGAAGGGTCGGAGGGCGGCGAATACGTGAGGGACTGCGGCGGCGACTGGATGCTGGAGTCTGTTCCTCACCACCGATCGGTCACTCGTGTAATCGTTCTAAGCAAGCATGTCCTACGCGGTTTACTCTCTTAAAGTCGGCCGATCGAGTACCTCGACGTTCCCACCTTCGCGCAGCGACGTCGAATTACGCGACTCGTCGAAATTCCGATTGTTCCATCGAAGATCATTAACGATAATTGTACCGCGGGTAACGTTGTGCAATCACGTGGCGAACTGTATTTCGCGTAAGTAGCTGCTTTTCGTGCAAATTAAATGTTAGCCGACGTACAGAAATGAGAATACCGAACGGTAATTTTTGGAAAATCAAGTTCAAGAACTTGCCAATTTAATTGATACAGAATGATACGCTAATTACACCGATCGACGAAGAATGTACAGAAGATTCAGCGGTCAACGTCGCCTAGAAAAACATTTTAGCAAAACGAGCGGAATGTATTTATTTAAAAACTCCACTGACCTTTAAAACGCGGCGAACATTGACGTTTGTATCATATATAGTGTGGAGAGACCTAGCATACATCGATTAATATATACATATATCTATGTGAAACACAAGGGCGCTTTACTTGAACGATGAACTTTCATGAAAGAGAGAGAGAGAGAGAGAGAGAGGGAGAGACTGATAGAAAAGCTAAGATGAATCGGAACAATGCACGAGAAGAAATCGCAATGAAGGAATATCACTCGGATAGAAGAATTCCTCCATTGTTTCCGCGAGGGTATATTTATCTTTTCAAAGTAGCGTGGCGTAGTACATAAAATGTACAACATGCACGCTGAGATTTGCCTAGAAACCCGCATTGAATCGCGTGTTCCAGTTTTCTCGGCGAGAACCCTGATTCGTATCAGAAATTATAAACGCGTTTTAATGCTCCTTGATAAACCAGACTCGCCGGTGTGACTTTTTATCTCAAAGTGACGCATTTCGTTTCACGTAAGAAAATTGTGCAATTCAAGGAAATCGAGAGCAGAAGTTTAAAATAGCAAAATGTGTGGCAATCATAATAATAATATCCTCTGATAGGTGTTGCTAAATCAGTGAAATTACAATAAAGCGTTTCTGGCCGTGGGTATTTCGACTTGTATGTTATTTGTACGTTAAAATAATTACGGGAATGTGAGAGGGTAAACTCAGGTATGATGGCCATAATTTTTCTAATGCAAAAAATATACATTTATTTTTGTTATTTTCTCATTGTGCTTGGTGTACTATGCCTCGTGAAGCTTGAAGTACGTAATACTATCAAAACTAACGAAAAGACACACTTGACATACCTAAATTTTATATTGTCAAAATATTACAACGTATGCATTGACCATCTTACTTGTAGGGAAAAGATGGCCGTAATAATACAACAGTTGCCCATAAAGTAACTAGTTACAGTTACAGTTACAAGTTACCGATCCTGAAGAGTAACGCGTCACAGTTACAGTTACTCGAACAGTAACGAATCGTCACGTTGCAGTTACTCCCTTGCAATGAAAATAAAAATATCAAATCTGCATTTGAATTGTAACGCGGCGATAGAGGCGTTTCTGCGCAAATGCATGGCCTAATGCGATCTGCGGAGGTTTAAAATATAATATATAAAGTAACTATTAATGTGACTATTAAATTACTTACTAGTTATCGAAAGAACGCGACTGAGTTAAGTTATAGTTACAGATGTAGAGAAAGTAACGGAGTTAGAGTTGCCAAAAAGAAGTAATTGTAACTTCCCAACCCTGCATATATTATATGCAAAAGAAGCACCTAATATATTGTAAATAATAAAGAAAACATAATTTCACATATTTAGTTACAAATACATTTAATTATATATAATACAGTTACGATTGTAAATACATAATCATAAAACGTTAAATATGATATTACAGTAATAGCAGAAAAATTAACATCTTTTAAACTTGAGGAAACAAAACAAAGGTTTTTCTCAATTAAAAAAAAACAATTGTGTGTATGTGTGTGTGTTTTGCTTAGTTTTATTTAACGTTACAGCTGTTAGTGGACACATGAAAAATTTTGCGGCCAGTCAAAAGTAAAAATGTAATATAATATTCACGGTATTGTTATTTCGAATAGTATATGCACATAAACTACTGTAAAAATTAATTATCTTTGAGAGCAACAATAAAAATACACTATTCAGCGATTATTGGAGAAGTTACAGCTTGTGGCCATCTTTTCCGTATGGCCATAACCCGAATTTACCCTGTAATGACGTAAAAGTGGTGATATAAAGTCGGGTACGTCATTAAGTAAACATTCTTTTTATAAAAAAAGTGGGCTTCTTGTTCTTTGTTCGCCTGTGCACACGGTCACTTCGGTCATTGCACATGTGAGGGTGTAAAAGAGGGAAAATTATTTTATACTGCGGCGAAGTTTTTTTCAATCAAACAGCCGTTTCTCGTTAGTTTTAAATTTAATGTACTACGGGCGCTACACGTATTACAACGTGTGTTATAAATTAACGTTATTATTCGGTTCGTGTAGCATTCCATTTTCTCTGAATCTATATACAGATAGAGTTAAAAGTAATATCCGCATCATCACGGATTCAATTTTCTCGCAATTGGATCAAAAGGGCATTTGATTAAAAAAAAAGCGTATCAACAAATTTCCTGATTGACAATCCTTGCTTCTGTCACTGGCATTCATAAAATATATTCATTATTAAGCGTCTTCTCTACCTCAACTTGTAGAGATTGCAATTTTTATTTAAATGAAGCAATTATCACGAACGCTCTATTCAATAAAACAAATTAAAAGCTGGCTACAGAAACCAATGACGAGTCTTAATTATAAGTAAAAAGATTTTAGAACTTTGATTGAATATCGAGTGAAGACCGAAGTACCGATGTGCGATGCACAGTGGAAAAATTACATCGTTGAAGAGCAGCATTTCAAGAGGTTTCACTGCATTTTCTGTAATTTAATTAACATCAGTTAAAAAAAAATGTCCAATGTGCGTAGGTGCGCGCTGCTGGCAATTTCCGTATTGCTTAATCACTTGGGATATGCACTTGCCAATATTGTCGGAAGCAGTTTGACTTCGCTAACTTTATTATTCAAATGTTAGGAATTTTGGAGGACGTTGAGCTATTGAGCAAACGTGAAGTGGAGGAAGTGGAATCTTCCGATGTGCGTCACGAATATGAATGAAATTCAAGCAAAATCGTGCGTACCCCCGGATTACCGTCGAATACCTAACCGCTAGGTGTACCTGAGTAGATGACGACAATCCAACGAGAAATGTAACGAGAAGTTTCGTAGTAGATTTAAGAAATGTACATTTGCACACGAGCTTATCGTTTGCGATGTCGATTTTAGAAATGTTACAAAGATACTAACGCAGAAACATTATTTCTTAATGACTCACATTGCTGGATAGATCGAGAACGAGACTAGTGTACCGAGTTTTGTAAACTGCAATTGATTTGTTAATATTACAAGTACGTGGTAAATTTACAATTACATCAATATTATATTTACATCGATACGTGGTAATGATTTTATTAAATCGTAATGCATAGAAATTAGTTTTGAAATCAAGAGCGCGCGGAAACACCTCTCTTTGCTCTCAAATTCCAACAAAATATAAGATAAGCAACGTCAGTGGTTTTTTGACCATATCTGGCGTTTTTAATAATACAGAAAATTTATTGCGAAAAATATTACCTCAGTCAGGGCTTCTACAAATGCCAGATGTGGTCAAGAATACACTGACGTTGTTAATTACTGCTGGCGACATTTAAGAATATTTTTATTAGCTGAAAATAGATAAAGTAATTTACGAATGCATTCACTTCTCCATTTGCGCATCAATTTTTCTCGCGACCGCGATCAAAAATTTTAGAAGAATTCTTCTAACTAGAAAAGTTTTGCAAATTTTTCTCAAATCCAATATAGGCACATATACAATTTGCATATTTGTTATTTATACGCGAACATGTAACGTAATAAATGTAAACGTGTGCAAATAACACAAAATCCTTATGTATAGATTATTCAAAGTACTGTTTTATAAATAAAGATAGAAACGTCCGTTCCATTATCAATTACATGATTTATTTGTTGTTTCATTTCATAACGCAATTGTTGATTTATATTGTGAGACGTTACGTAATGTATTCGTGCATAAACGTAACGTGGGACGTTACGTAATGTATTCGTGCATAAATACTTTAAAAAGTGTGTGTGTGTGTGTGTGTGTGTGTGTGTATGTGACAACGTGTTAATAAGTTCATCCAACTTTCTCGTGTGGCATCTTTCGAAAGATGTAGAAAGAGAACAAACAGCGATGACACTCGGTACATATTCCTACGAGAACAAAGCTTTCCTGCGAACAATTCATCCATTCCTGGGACGTGACTCGATAATGGTAAGAAACTTGTTGAATAGTTTCATATACATATATCAAGTAACTCTGATAGTCAAACACAATGTTGTGCAACTCTGGATGTAACAGAAATTTCGCGATCATGATTACTTTGGGATGGAAATCTCTAGCAGAGAGGCCTCGAGGAATTTTAACAAAGATTTTTTTTTACATTCTAACACAATTGTTCTTTGAGGAGGCGATACTCATACGCCTATTAGTTATCAAGTGCAACGTTACTTTTTTAATGTAATTATTCGTGTAATTGTCCAATTTTCATAATTGTTTTCGTACCTTCTCGCATGCTCCTTGCATTGTCATTGATTATGCAACGTGAAATGTAACTTGTTAAAATTGTCCGATTTATGTTGTACAATTGAACAAAATGCTGACAGTATTCATTATTTTCAAAACTTTCCTTTAGTTTTATCTTATTTACCCACATTTCTAGTTTTCCCCAAACAGTGTGAATTGCGCTTGGAGAGCCAGGCGTCCGGTTTGTCAAATATTTACATCTCGCGATCATTTCTAGAATTGGATACGGTAGTTTCTCCACGTATAGGTGACTCCGTGCAAATACCGTACATAATATTCCGAGAAGAAAAACCTGCACGAGTTACGACATATTTCAAGAGGATATGTTACATCCTTGCTATCGAGGATGAGATATTTGTCGTCGAAGAGTCGAATATTATATCTCGACGTTTGAGCCGAAATTATTGTGCCCCGCATGAGAGCGAGAGCTTCTCAAAATATTCTAAGCTGGCCCCAAAACCCTGAGGAGTTGGCAAGCGACAGCTCGAGGATCTGCAGCAACAGCTGCGACGATTTTCCGAGGGGTGAGTAACTTTAACTTTAAAAAAATTTGCAACCTACTTACATCTATTCACTTTTTCATTTCCAAACGATAATTAACATCACAAACATTCATTGCGCGTACTTTGTTTCAATTTTTTATATATAGAGGAAAAGGCTTCTATTATGAGATAGGTTTCTAATATAAGGTAGCAGGTTTCCAACACCCAAATACAATCTCACAAATCTTTTTTTTCGCAACGATTACATAGTCTAACAATGAATTTTTCACTAAACAGACTTCGCCCCAACGGCACGAAATTCCTGGTGGAATCAATTGAAGACATTGCTGCAAGAAAGAGGCAAGTCCACATTTTATGTTTCTGAGATAAACGAAAAAAACTTTCCCCCGTTTTTAAATTTTGTTTCAGAAAGTTTATTTATTTTACATTATATTCTTCTTAGCTATCCATTAGCGCATACTTATTCAAATAATAGTAAACTTTCAAA
>NW_011967031.1:68596-73995 GCF_000949405.1 Vollenhovia emeryi | reverse complement strand
AGCATCCCCTTAAAGAGTTCGATTAAAGTGGCGCGAGCGAGCGAGGGAAGTTTAGCACGACCGCAAGGGGAGCGGAGAGACGCGAGGAAATAAGTTAGAAATATCGTGCGCTATATCTGAGAAAGGCTTAAGCCCCGCGACACTTCGGGGGCGATGGAAATGTCGTTTCCGAGACCGCCGTTCTACGATCGGTTCCACGCTGTGATTGAACGAGGCTGCTATCACTCGTTTTGTTTCGCGACGATAAAGGGCCGATTTCAAACGAGATCCGTGATAAGGCATACCTATACGTGGTACGCCGTCGTCGGAAGCTCGCCAGTCGGAAACCAGTATTTCCGATCGGAAACCGTAGAGGCTACGTGATAGCTGCCCAGTTCAATCAGAATAGATAATGATCATCTCTTAAGGAGCACGTGCTCTCTCTCTCTCCCTCTCTCCCCCCTCTCTCTCTCTCTCAATAGTGTTATATTGATTATTATGGGGCTTCAAACGTTGCATGCGAAAACACAATCATATTTGCATGTACAAATCATACTCTTATTTTCTTAATTAGACATTAAATTGAATGACAAATCTATATTTTTTCCGACGTACGAATTATGCACAATTAGAAACTTTGCAATTACATATAAATCAATTATATAATCATACTCGATTTGTTTAGAACCCAGGAACAATTTGCAATTTCCGTACATATATGTGTACGTATGTACGAGCTTTGGAATTTGCACTAAAATCTCTGTACATATAATAAAGCTGGAATGCAAAGCTAAATTGTTAACATACATTAATTTTAACTTCGTGAAGTTTCCTCATAGTATCGATAGCGAAAATCAATCGATGGCGTGTGAATTGAATATCTAGTTTAATTTCCCGTCTCCGCCGAATTTTTTTTCTTCGTAACAGTATGGTAAAATTCACAGCTCATTCGCCATTCGATACGCTCCATAGGGCAAAGGGAAAAACATTCAAGAATTATTCGAATTCGCGTGTTATTACGTAAAATCATTACTTGCATAACACAACTGCCATTACGTTTGTTGCATAATTAAACGATAAGTAACAATAATACTTATGTTTTTCAGTACAGCCAAATGTGACAAATCGGATAGTTACACTTCAAAACCTGTGAGAACACGAGTATATCCCAAATGTGGTGATTTCGACAATAAAGCGATAAATACTGTGGAAGTGCAAAGAAATGGAGACTCTGACAGGAGTAAATTGAAGGTTACTCGGTCCGCGAGAATTTGTTCGTAATTTTCCCTCTAATATATCACTTTGTTGTAACTACGAGGCTCTTTAATAACAATAGACTTTTAATAGCTGTGTAAGCTCTCGCGAAACGCGTTATCCAGGTTCATGGATCAAGATCCCGGTTGAAACAATCTTTCGCAGTCAGTTTTTAATTATTCATTCTCTCCCGTTTAACGCACTCGTTGCAAGTTTCAATATTAAAATATTATCGGCGCCACTTTTTATTGCCATTGAACTTTATCGGCAGGCTCTCGCTAAAATGTGTTTGTCTTCGTTAAAAGACCATCACGCTCTGTCGCTGTAAAGTAAGTTTATGACACATGAAGAAATATTGAAATTCTATATTGATATTTTATATGACAAAATATATATTTCGTATTTTCAAATGTTAAAACGCTTCAATATCGTTGACAAATGATTCCAGAATTTCCGTCTATTGCAATAACGTTTGAAATTAATTAATAACATTGAAATAATACACTTCTCATTTATATCCCACTGTATTATTCCGAGCCATTTGAACAATCCGATATATACGTGACGCAAATCCTGCGTATGTCAGAATATTTATTTCCACGATGAGCGAGGGAAAAAAAAGGGAAGCGCTCATTGTTGCAAAGAACGAATTTTACGCAGTTTGCGGGTAATAGCTCGCCGTCGCGTGGAAGTGCGTTGCGACGGGCTTTTAACGACAGCTGAGCAATTGAAAGGCTGCCGTGAAACTCAATAAATAGAATTCCTACGACACAACGTCGCGCTTGCGATTTCTACGAGGTGTCAGCACACTTCTGCGTACAATGAGAGGCTTTTAAACTTTCGGGTTCAATGACGCTCAGAAGCGCAACTTCCAAAAATGCTGAGGATGAAAAAAGTTTACACGGCCCGCTGGAGACAGCTCGCTTTAATGGAAACTAAACAAACCTTTCTCTTGGCTTGTATTTCGGTAATCGCATTATTACGTAAGAGAGATCTGATAGCGCAGGAAAGATCCCAGGATATTTCCTCGAGCGAAATAATCTAATGAAAAATGGAGGGCTGTACGCAGGCATCCTAATTTCAACAGACATCTCTTAAAGAATTAATTTTTGTCATTGCCAACTTGACGAAAGCTTTTTTCCTTTTCAGTATTAGAGAGAATCGGGAGTTGAAATAAAATTTATTTTAACCAGAATTACGTAAAAATGTGATGCCTAGCTGTAACGATTCAGCTAAAATTCTTCACTTTTTAAAACTACTAGGAATAAATGCAATCAAACGTGGCTTTCCATAGAATTCATATTAATTACAAGTACACGTCGTACATTAGGCACAGATTGTACTTCGTGCGATCAATTTAAAGAATAATAACGCATTCGTATTTCGTATTTTATAAAATGTATAATAACCGGACTTAAAATGTGTAACAATTAATCAACAGGTTAGAGAGAACGAATACTGGAGCAATGTGCTTCGTAATCAGTGGCTGCTAGCGTTACAAGGAATTGTAATAGTGATCGTAATTCTCACTATGGGAACGTGGATTGGACACGAGTGTAAAGAAGACATCGTCGAGGACGGTCCACTGACACTGTGGCGTTTGTTTATGGAACGATTTCGAGAGACAATTGTCAACGTGGGAACAGAGTTACGGTAAAAAAAATTACGGTAAAATTGCAATTATTCTCAAATTTAAATATTTTTATTCCCGGTTTAAATGGAAATTCGTAAATTATTATATTTTGTCCACGTAAAAAGTTACTTCTTGCATTAATAAATCAATGATACAACTTCAAAGTGAAAATTTAATCGTATGTCATTACAGACCGTGTTACCATACAGAAGCGGACACTCGACAAAAAAGAAGAGCGAGCATCTTAAAGCGAAGGCGTGTATTTTTATGAACGGATAAATTATATTTTTTATAAGAAGAAAGAATGTTAAATTAATGAATTTCGTCCTTGCACAAACTCTGTTCATTTCTTCTAACAAATATCAGCGAGAGAGAGAGAGAGAGAGAGAGAGAGAGAGAGAGAGAGAGAGAGAGTTTCATGTATTTAAAAAACTATACGTAAAATTAACGCTAGATTTTGGCGAAACGTCAGTGACAGCTTTACTACAACTTAATTACATGCCACATTTGTGTACTTTATCGACCATTTAAATGCCATTCACAAAATACAAATAAGATTATCGTTTTCTTAAATTTTCTACATTGTCGTCCTCGTGTTCTTCGCAGAAGTAATTGTCACAATAATAAAGCCACATCGCCGTTGTGAAAAATAAACCGATAGGCACTAGAAACCAACGATGCTGCCTACAACGAGCCATCGCGTCATTTGCAATCCTACAATTGAATATATTGATGAAATGTTGTATACAAAAAGAAACTTTTAAATGTAAAATATGATTAATGAGTAATTAATGTGCATTAATAACAGATTGTGTGTCCTGTACTTAAAAAAAAACGGAACTTAATTAAGGAATACCAAGCGATTAACTCGACTGAATCGGTTTTCATTCCACGGGATTTAAATTGCGTTTTACATATTTTCCTCAGAAACTTTTCAGCCAGTTATAAAATTGTACTATCTGTTCGAAGCGTATAAAGGGCAAATTTATACAGTACTGTTCATATCTCAAATTATAAATTTCCAGCGTAGAGTATTTCTAATTAGAAAAAACGAAGCCAATTAGGGGATGCCAAGAAGCAAAATGGTATGTTTCAATTAATAGTATGCCGGATATTTATGTTATTTTGGTTAAAACAACCAATGGAAAACACAGTAATAAAACATAATATGTAAATGTAATATAATATTATAAAATAGAATATACTATACGATTATAATATAAAATATAATGGAAACGACTTACAATTAATATATATACGTACATATATATGTGTGTGTGTGTGTGTGTGTGTGTCTCTGTATGCAAAAATGAAAATTTATAAACTCACTTCTCGTTAGTTACTCAAGCTCTTATCAATTTGACATATTTTGGTTAGTGTATGCGAGCGTATTCGAAGGCATAGTAAAGCATCACCATTCCTGCACATACTTTGATAATATCGTCACCCATACTTTCTTACCGCTAGCGGTTAACGTACAATCTCAAAAATCGTTCGGCACTAAAAATTAATAAGTGAATTGCAGGTGTCGAAAAATTTTACGTTGTATCGAGGCCGATTTCCCTAATATTCGGGATCCTCCTTTGTTTTTCGTTTCACGACTTTCTTTGCACGTGTACACACGGTAATCCAAATATATCCGCATCAACGTAAATAAATCGTTTGTTAGCTAAATAAAACTGAATCAACCATCCGTTAAATTGGATTAATATTTTTAGCGACACGTCGCGAAAACGCTTCATCAAACTTCTGCAAAATATATTTATCGCGCCAAACGTGAACTAACAGCGGCAATTAATAAATGCTACATAGGAGATAAAATATCGTAGGAATGTAACTGTCGAATGTTAATAGAAATTAGTAACTTGGCATCACTTCTAACGTTATTATGAAGAGTGAGATGTAAACGACGGAACGAACTTTATCTTCATTCGTGCGTTACTTATTTATTACTTCACATTACTTTTGCTAACCGGAAAAACTGTGCAAACTGGAAACTAGTGTTATTAAAACAGGCGTTGCATACTAAACGTATTAATCAAAATTACCACGCTGCACTATGCTCGTCTATGTTGCCTCCTTAGCCAGTGCAAATGCGCCCAACATTTCTCTGCCCTAACGAGAGAGAAATTTATGATGTTTGGAAAAAAAGGAAAGAAAATCGCATTACCGGATTAACATTAGCGTAACACCATCCTTGGAATTATTTGGATTCTGAAATGTCGCTGTCACGTGATTATCCGAGTGGACGAAGATTTGAAAAAAAAGAAGAGGAACATATTATTCCGCTATATATTTTTTATTGTTTTGCTCGTGAAGCGTTACAGAAATAACCGTCTACTTTTTAAAGCAGGATATTAGTGTCAAGAAAATAAAGAATTTGTAGGGAAACATGTTACTTGATGTTTAAAATGCACGCAGAAATTCCGATAGAAAATATCATTTTCCTTTTCCTTTTTCTTTTAAGTACAATATCTACTTCCTTTCATAAAAGTCGGACACAGTCGACTGAGACCAAATTAACAGAAATTTT
>NW_011967031.1:56673-65776 GCF_000949405.1 Vollenhovia emeryi | reverse complement strand
AAAAAAATTTCTGGTTGAATATGGACGAATCAGATAATTCCTTTAGGATTTACCAGAATTCCTTTAGGATTTACCAGAATTCCTGTAATCCTACAGAAATTCTGGTAAATCCTAAAGGAATTCTGGTAAATCCTAAAGGAATTATCTGATTCGTCCATATTCAACCAGAAATTTTTTTTAGGATTTACCAGAATTCCTGTAATCCTACAGAAATTCTGGTAAATCCTAAAGGAATTCTGGTAAATCCTAAAGGAATTATCTGATTCGTCCATATTCAACCAGAAATTTTTTTCAGTGCAAGATTTGAATTACAATTTCTGCAAAAATCTTACTTTTAATCAAACTTTTTTGACTCGGAGTCGGGTCGAGTCAGCAAATCGAAAACGCTATAAGTTTGTAAGTCTAATAAGAAATAATAGCGAGCAACACATACATACAGTACACGTGGTATGCGTGTTGCTCACTATTAATTTTTATTAGACTTACGAACTTAGTTTCAGTGATGTCGTATTGTTCTTTAATTTTCCCGGAATAGCAAGCTGCTTTCAATCATCTGTGTACGTGACATTTAATTTGTGTATTACACAAATCTTTCCACGAAACAGGCAGTTTTAAGTGCAAAAGGTGCGAAAGTGCAGAATCACTCCAGCATCCCGCCGTCACGTATAATATTTTACACTATATTTTCAGTACTGGCAGTGAATATCGGGACGCATGCAGCCTAATTGTGGAAAACATCGATCACACGTCCGTGGCCGCATTCACGATTGAGCCGAATCGAAAATATCTGAAAATATCCAAGTTACCGGAGCTCCTTCGCACAGCTTAACCACACGCTGTCGCGGACTCGCGGGTTTTGCGTGCGTCTAACATCAGCACTCTGACATGTCGATAAACAAGGTGCGTCTGAATCACGATGCGAAGAAACGCGATGCGTCGCTCGCCGCCTCATCCGAGAGATTTATAGACGTACGTCGCTATACCGAGGTTACATTCTGATTCACACATGCGCCACGCTCAACATAAATAATGTCGGAAAGTGGGAAAACAGATAATCCCGAAGGTAACGACGAGCGCGAGGAAATTCGGTGGTTTGAAAATTATGAGAAGCACAGCAGGACCAAACATCTCGAGAGGCTGAGAAACGAAGATCTACTGAATTACATTAAGGACGTTGAAGAAAATTGCCGCCTCGAGGTGAGCAGCGGCGACGAGGATTATGCCGGCACGAGAAAGTCCAGCGAGTGCAGCTTAAGGTGTTCGGGCACGCGATTTGGATCGCTAAGAGGAATCAAGTCTAGAGTAACGTCGAGAAAAAGTAAAAATCTGGCTCTGCAAAGAGAAAGAAAACGACGCGAGTCCTCCGGTCGCGATGCGAGTGCTTGCAATTATTGCTGTTCGGCGCGAAAATCTCACCTCCGCGGCAACTCTGATCTCACCGTTGGAGAAAGTTTTAGGAGGGGCCTAAACGCTTCCACTAAATCGATCTATCAACGTCCGAGCTTATCAAGAAATTCTCGCAAGTATCGCGAATCTTTACCGACACTCTATGGCTGGTATTCCAGAAAGAATCGCAAAATGTGGCCGGCAGCTACGGAAACGGCCAGCTTCGAAGTCACCAAAGACTGGCCTCAAAGTGCCGTTTGCGATTTCAGAATCGGCAGATCGAGGACGAGCGGTAGAAAGTCCGCGAAAGTTCATGCATTTGAGTCACCGCGCGGAGATAAAGTTGGCGGTCCACGTTACACGAATATTTGCCCGAGTACTTCGCCCAGCGAGAAAACGACGGGGAGGAAACCACGTTATCGCGGCCGCAAACCTAGAGGAGAGGGAACACGGATGGGGAAATCGAATGAAGAGAGTAGCGCGAGCAGCTTTGAGAATCAACAGCCACTTAATAAAATGTATCCCGCGCGAGATGCAGCGTACTCTCGGGCTGCGCTGCATGATGGAGGCTACAAAGGACGGTGCGCTTGGGGATATCGTTATCCCGTGAGAAAACCCAGACCGCCGACTTCTTGGGAGTTGGGTTCGCGATCCAACGGGTGGACGACATCAACGAGACTGCCCGGGACGAGCTCGTTATCGCACGGGCGAGCGTCGCGATGGGAGAATCAAGTAGGACCTCCGTTGAGAGCGTTCAGCTCCATTACGGGAGCGTCAATCAATAGAAGTTATCAGCGAGAGACGAGCCGCAAGAACAACACGGATCGACGGTGGCCGGACATTTTAGGGGACCGGGAATCGCTGTATTATCGCAGACCCGAACTCTCGAGGGAATCCGGGAAGCTGCGCGAAGTGGTGCCCACCTACGAAGACAAGCAACGGCGCGGCCGCTGTCGCGGCGACGCGAGGTGTTGCCCGGAAAACGCGAACGATCTCGTTGGACCGCGACGCGAGAGCACACGTCGGTCGGCTCCAATGGGCAAACGAGTCGATTACGCGGCGGCAACACTTAGCAGAACGTTACCCAAGCCGGTAGAGTCGCGAGGCAACGACAAAGGGGAATTTGAGGCTGATTTGTCGGAAGAAGATTCGCAGAATGAAGATAATCGTGCGTTTGATGTCTTTGATGATGTGAGGACAAGTAATCACGACGGCGCGACCGACTCGAGGGATTTACAGAGATTTATGCCGCGCATGTCATTTCTAGACGACCGGGCGCGCCGCGGCTCGAGCGGAGTGGCTCGGGATTATGAGAAATCAAGCAACGACTTAAAGAGCGGCCGGCGCGAGGCGGTGGGAGCGCGGACGGCGTTGCGGGAGAGGATCACCGCGAGAGGATATCCTGCGGGTAAGGGATTCTCCTTCGCGATAAGAACTCCCGGAAAACCCGTGTCGGGGGATTTTTCAGGACTCGGATACGACGCGGCGGAATCGACGTGCGAGTGCAAGGAGCCCTTCCACGATCCTCCAGCGGCGTGTTCGGTCGGTTCTTGCAGCTGCATCGGGAATAGCGAGGACGCGGGAAGAAATAACGGCGATTCGTCGCGGTGGACATCTAATACGGTCCGTTGTTGCCGTTACTGCTGCCGCTCGTCGTCTACTTCGCGCGACGAAAAGGATCCGGTGAAGAAACTCGAGTCCTTCTGCGAGCGAGTAAAGGCGGTAAACCAAGACATATTCCAGAAGCCAGCGCGGTCCACCTGTCGCAGCGCTACGGGGACGAATACGCGGGAATGCGCTCACGGCGGGCAAAATCAATCCGAGTTCGGTGCCCAGAGGACCGTCGGGAGAGCGAGATCTATCGAGGGAGAATGGTTAACGGATCCCGCTCGCCCGAGGCTGGAAGAGCCGAGGCGCGGTCGTAGCGGAGCGAGCCCGGAGAAGATTCTTATTTATCCGCCGCGAGGGGAAGGCGGGCCGCCTTTGATGCTCTACAAAAGGTCGTCGAATATTAGCTGCCGCGTGAAAGGCGACGCCGACACGGGGTTCCGCTATAGCGTGACGTACGTGCAAAAATTCACGAGCCCGGCGTGGACGCCCGGCTGGTCGCCGCAAGTCGTCCCACGGGAAACGGGCAAGGAGTGCGGCTGTTCCGTGGATTACGGCTGAATCGGCGGCGGGCCCGATCGATTTCGTCCATTCGAAAATGAATTCGCTCGGGCCGCAATCACACGGAGCAATTGCGTTAATGGAGGCGGTGGACGCGCACTTTCGCGCGCCGTTCGTAAACCTCGTTTCGCGTACAGGCGGTCGCGTGCGCGAGTCGCATCGGTGAGGGGATTCGATTCATGAGAGGAAATTATTTTGAAAAGCGCGATTCTTCACTAATGGATCTCGCGGCGCTCGCAAATAAATTGTAAAATTGTAATCCAGGCGGAAAGTATGTTTTTCCATTGTCGCGTACCTCGGCGATCGGCAGAACATTTCATTTCTGGGTATTTGCGCGTGATCAAGCACCACGCGACGTACTTGAGACATGCACGAATTTGTTAATGTAACATCGTATTATCCCGAGTATTAAATTTCTAGTTAATCATTCTTTCATGTGGCGCGTGAATAAAAGATTTGAGTGTAGTGGTAATTTACACTTTTTCTTCATTTTGAGAGACAAAAAGTTTGCGAAAGTAATTAATTTAAAACACAGCTGGCTTTTATAGAGAAACTTGCTTCGATGATTTTACGAGGAGAACGATGTAACATTTTATATGGCGGAAAATATTTATTAAACATGTATGTAAAGCAATAAATGTATGCCAAAGTCTTACATTAGCTAAATAAAATAGATCTTTAAAACACGTTTAATTAACAGTTGCGAGATATTTTTGCGCAGAATCTACCATAAGTACCTATGCAACTTCTCTCGTATATATGAAAAAGCAGATTTTTAACCGAGATCTACCGTTTAAAACGAAATGAAATTTGCTTATGCAATACTACCAGAGGCAATGTACCATGTGTGAGTAGCTCTCAGCAAGCAAATCGGACAGCTTTTCAGCACGAATACGAAACAAATCGAAATAAATGATATTTTCTTGTTAACTTACCTTATGCACTTACGAAAATGGCGCATTATTCATTTTACCAAGAATATTAGATGAAGCTTTTTCCCTTCGCTCTGACATATTGAGCTCATGAATATTCGAAAGCGATTTTCTCTCTATGAGATATGTTTAATAGAAAATACATTTTTCATTTAAAAGAGATGTCTCTGGCTATATGTATAGCTTATAATAATTATATTTACTACTTAATAATAACTTCGCTTATTTATTCTTAATAATTGAAGAATCTTCAGACGCTCAAAAAGTCGCCTCTTTTCTTCAATAAATCGAAAACTTTTGATAAAATGTTCCTGAATGAATATTTTATTTTTCAGATAAACATTTTATATATAAATCAATATGCCACAAATAAATCAAAATCAAAATCAAATGTGCGGCGAGATCGATCGATCGTTACAACTCTCTGCGCGCCTAGTAACGATCGATCGATCTCGCCACACGTTTCAATTGGGCAGTGGGCCGGCCTAAGACAGCGATTTTTAATAATTAATAACTCGCTGACTTTTGCGAAAATTGCAAAATGGTAGAGGACTTTTCGACTTACTCTAGTCCACTCTATCCCACAATAAGCGTTGATGCGGGTATTACATAACACCCTGTATTTATATAAAAATATGTTATTAAGTTAATTTTCACGTATTAAACGTCGCTGTTTAATATATGAACATATCAAACAATACTTCAAAGTTGTTATATGTATGTGTTAATTGAGAAAATTAAAAATATGTGCAATTACAATATAGGAATTTGCAAACGTGCCGGAATTTATACGCTGACAAAATTTTTTTTAACTATGTAAATAGATTTACTTAAAATTAATTGTTTCTACTGAAGTAAATATTTATTCTATATAAATAAAACCATCAAATTTCAAGTAAATCTGTGTATTATGTTAAGTATTTAAATTAATTTAAATCACTACATTTTCTACATTCAAATAAAGATTTTTTTCTTCGCTGTGAAACTTATATTTTGGTAAACATTTTATAGAACTAAAGTAAAATTTTTTAAATTTCAAATTGTCTACTGTTTGATATTTAATAAATACGTAAATTAAAGAAATGCATGTTTCAATTTGTTTATTATTTCTTACATTTAAGTTAATAAGCTAGTAGGAGCCACCTAATGAATAATTTTCTCGAGTAAAGTAATTTTTTGTGGATTCAGATATTTTTCTATCAGTGTACATATGTGGATTCTAACACATATCTAATTTGTCGTATGTCATCTGCACAGCTTAAACGTTGACCATATCGAATGGGTACACAGGTGTCTGCAGAATGATCGACTTGCAAGGACAAAGCGAATTCTCTAGGGATAAGTCTCAAGTCGCTACTACATTTACATCTAACAGATTTTCAATTTTTGGAAGACAGTCAGGGTACGTCACGCGGAAACTTCTTCTCGAAAATATTCCAGATAAAATGTGTGGAAAGAAAAGAATCTACTGTCCGATATTCTTATCTTACATTCGTATAATTTTACGATCCAGTGAAGATCTTTTGGAAAATTCGTTGGAATATTTCTTACATTTTCAATATACGAAATAGAGAGAATCAAACATATTTTCAGACGATTTCATGAAAAAAAAAACTGGATTCTTTGACCAATTCTATCGAGCATGACTTACAACGCAATAGCGCAAGCCACTTTGAGCCACTTTGAGCCACTTGTTTTCCATCGTCATCGGAAGCAAAAAAATTTACACATAGCGATTATTTCACAGTGCCGTGCTCAATTCTGTTCCTTTTTCCCCTCGCTGTTCTTTCCGTCACAGGTTTCCGCGCGTAACAATGATTTTGTAAAGGAAACATCCAAGCGGGGCAAACGACGACTGGCGTAAAAGAGTTAAATCACTAATGAGATCGCGCCCAACTTTTTCGTCTATAAACGGCCGATAAACGAATGAACGGTGCTTTTACGCAGGTGCATTCAATTTTCTAGCTTTTAAAGAAAAACCGCGGCTAAAACTACATGCAGATTCTCATTGCTACGTAAAACCTATTCATATCTGTCAGTGAACGGTCATTTCTTTAATAAAACTTGATGATTTCTTTAAGAATTATTTGACGACGGCAAATGAATCAACATGATTAAACAAAGCAGTTAATCGACCATGACTAGCTATGTGTTTTTTTTTAACACAGAAAATTCATCGCGAAAAATGTTACCTACAGCCAGGGTTTGAACCTGGACCTCCCTTTTCTCTAGGCGGGCGTCTCAGCCAATTCGACCACCGAGGCATACGATTTGATTGATGATTTCTGTCTATTGTTAAGATCTTGGCGGCGACATTTAAGCGCAATCATATTTCATCTCTCAGATGTGCCACAAAAACGATTCAGATGCGTTGCATCGCACAACTGATCTGACGTGAAATGATTCAATTGATTTATTAACAAACTAGCAATCTATTTTGAGTGTGTCCTGTGTATTTATGATCACTTCAACAAATTTAGTTATACCTATTTGTGCCGTGATTGTGTAACGCGCGATAATCAATCAATCTTGAAGTAGCACACCGCGATGGACGACTTTAAATTCACGTCGCGGTACGATAAATTAGATTCCCGGTAACGTGTCCGTGCATTGCGTGTTGCAATCGTCGTGAAACTGGAGAAAAGGGTACACTACGATAAAATCGGCAGTGACGGATACATATGTACACGGTGCAGCCGGTATAAAAAAAAAAGGGGGTCGATGGTTAGTGGAATCCTAAACCATTGTTTACGGCCGAGCCGATGTCTCGTTTTAGATTTCTCTAATAAACTGCAAAATAAAATAAAATATTTCAGCGAAAAACTGATCATGTATTCAGATTTCGAATATGTATTTTATTTACCTCGACATTATGTATACTGTAACTCTACTAACTCATATATGGCTTGATATTTATATCATATTTTACTTCCCCGTTATGTAAATAAATATTCTAGGAAGAGAATTATTGTGTCGGAAAATAATTCTCTCGGAAAATTGTGCAATTGCAATATTGCTGCTATCGAAAAGTGTTTGTAGTAATTTTTTTTCGTGACTTTAACGATAGAGCCAAAATATATTTCAGTTTACGCTATTATTTCCATCCGCTGGAGCATACCATGAGAAAATATTTTCTTTTGATTATACATGATGTGTATACAAATAAATAGAAAAATCTTGTGCGGCGAAATACTTAAGAGACAGAAGATACGCACGAGTTCCTACAGGCGAGTATCGACATATCTTTCAGACGGTATATGTACACGGGGTTCTTTCTGTTAAATTAATTAATTTTTAATTTCTTTCTGCAAAAATTTAATTTATTATTAAAATTATATCAATTTGTACAAACTGTTGGCATCTAAGGTTAAATATTTGTAAATAAATAAATTATTATTCCGCAAAGGATTTACTCTGGACTTAAAAAAGAGTAAAATTATGTTTCTGGTATTAATTATTTGCCTAAAGCTTGGCGAACGAAACCCCGAAAGTCTCGATTACTTATAAACTAAAGAAACGCTTGCCGCTTCAAAACGTTTTTGCCCAGCGGTAATTAATGCTGAGTCAAGTAAAAAATATATATGCTTGAAAATGCACGTATAATCACGGACACCTTGTACGTATAATGTGCCGTATATGCTTTCCTTCTTCGCAAGAGTCTGTTAAGCACCCAGTGCACCTTTCACGTTTTTAGCGTAAATGCGCTCTGCACTTTTCCCGTCGATAATAATTTGGCACTTTTGCACGAAGTTTTTTCACCAAGTTTTTGTTTTCTGATTAGATACACGCGCAATATTAATACTTACGTGTGTATAAGAGCTAGTTATTTCATTTCGTATGCCTCCATTTTATTTCGCCACATGTTTGTCACAAATTAACGCAAATTAAAGGTCATTTATACAATATTTCAACTTTAATAAGAAGATAATACACATGAAAATCAATACTTACAGTTAATATTAACAATTCTCTTTATATGTGAATAAACAATGGCAATATGCAATATAAATTATTGAAGGAATATAGGATGTAAACATATATACATACACTGTAAGATATCTGAGACTGAGCAAGTAAAGATATATTTATAATATTAAAATAAATGGAAAAATATTCAACAAAGGATAAATGGAAACGAGAAGGAAAACATAGATACGCGGAAATAAGCTGATACGGAAATAAAACGGCGGAGAACAGTACGTTCGTACTGGCTGGAAACTCGACAAATCGACCAACAATTGCAAGTAAATAGAACAGAAGCTACGAGAAATTGCGGAAACTATGGGCGAAAAACCTACGGACTTGTTCCGCGGTTACCCCATAGAATTTCTCCTCTTCGAAATACTTGCGTTCTACCGAATGTATCAAGATAAAACAATATTTCACGAGAACTCTCAACGACTGTAGTTTGCTTTAATATGATAAGTTTATCTCCGAGTTTTGAAAGGAGAGAATTGAACACGTCTTATCTTTCGAAATAAATTATTACCAGATTTACCATCATTTCGTTTTTCTGAATCTTAGATAATTGTCAACAGAATTTAGAACTAGTGATAAATCAATGCAAAATTTTTATTTAACAGGTCAATTATTTTCACGTTACATATGCAAATGTA
>NW_011967031.1:18938-50764 GCF_000949405.1 Vollenhovia emeryi | reverse complement strand
AAAATAATAATTAGCTGTCACTATATTAACAAATGGTTTTCTCAGTGTGAATTGGCAAAAGTAGCAATTTCCGACACTATCGGTTTTAAGGTAGAAGTAAATTTTGTACTTGCAGTTCGGCCTTTTTTACTGTCTCAGGTCCTACTCTGGGAAAAAAAGACAGTAATCCATTTTGGGGCCCACAATTAGTAATCGAATTATTTGGATTGTTCGTAACACTCTGCTCTGGGAAAAATTTTGACCGTCTCTTTTTGTAGTTAAGCGACTTAACATTTCGGTTAGTGCCTCTTAAGTGGAAAATTATCTTTGCGTTACTGAATATCGACAGGACTAATTGAGAGAATTGATTAGTATTACTTAAAAATCTTGAATATAGATAAAATAGCTAATTGCAATGTTTAGTTACGCGGGGTAAAATTCGTGAAAGATTGGAGTGTTACGAACAATCCAAATAATTCGTTTGCTAATTGTAGGCCGCAAAATGGGTTGCTGTCTTTTTTCTCAGAGTACGATATAATTTTTATTATATACCCCTCGAGACGTACACACGTGCGCGCATCCCGAGTCGAAATTTTGGCCCATGTTGAACCTTTGGGATGCACGCACGTATTTACGTCTCGAGGGGAAATTTTACCCGCGGTTTGGTAACGAAACACAATGAGGATAATTGTCCCCGAGCGATATTAATTAGATAGCAAACGTTGCTTTAATCGCTTCACTCGACCCTTACATCCGTCAACCGCCGAGAGATTCATTAGGAGACGTTTGTCGCGGCCGCCTGCGGAAAACTGTGTGCGCAACTGCAGACTCGATATAGTCGTCCATAACCGCCCGATTCTAATTTGCCGGCTCGCAATTTCACGGCTCGAGATTAAATTGTGACGTTAGATCCACCACTGTGCGGGGAAAGCGTCGGGACTGATCGCCGGCGATGTAAAACAGAGCGAGAGGCAACAGACGTCCGGAAAGCGACGTGGGCAGCATCGCTGATGATGTATAAAAGAAAAACACGGTCCGCGATATAAAAATAAAAAAAATGAAAAGAGCACGTTTCCCACCTACCGAACACGCGCGTACGAAGAGTAAGTAGTTCGCGTCGTTGCATCAAACTAATGTGCATCGTAAAATGCATCGTAACCTCCCGCAGAGGAGTAGCGTTGGTAAATACGGGATTGGAGGATGAATCAGATCAATATCGAGCAACGCTGTCCAAGGTTGGACATGGAAATGACTGTCTGATGAAAGTAATTGACTTCCGTTCGCTTTAACGTGCGTCGAAGGGAATTAAAAGCGACCGGCGAGCCCACCGGAGTAAAGTTCAAGTAAGTAATCTTTAAATTCCCGGCCTCCGCCGCTCGCAGACTCGCCCTCGGCTGGGACTTAAAATTTCAGGGTTCGCGCGTTCGCTTTCCGCACTTCACTTCGTTTAACAATTAAATGTAACGAGATTCTCAGCCGGAAGTGACGTTGCATGCACTTTTCATGAGGTGAGCGAGGTACAGAATCAAGTGGTAAATACGAGGATCCATTTTTCACGTATTTAAAGTAATTACTCACGTACCCGTCTAAAATTTATACATTCCTTGTATATCAATGTGACAAATAATATTGAATTTTTATTAATCAAAATTAATTAGCACTTACTACTATTTACTTACTGTTAATTTAGTATATTAAATTTGTGACGTTAAAGCGCAATCAAATTTTTTACACAACATTTAATCAATATATTAGCTTTGACCGACATACTTGCTCTTGTTGCGAAAGAGTTTGAGCACATATGTATATGATCGAAGATATCGCTTTAAAATCAGTTGCTTATAAGTTTTCCTTTTTTAAGAGGATTATTCACTCAATTCCCGAGTCCGAGTCAGTAATTAATGAAAAGTTCTCCGACAAAATTTGTACGAATAACGATACTCATATTTCCCCGTCTCGGGGAAATATGAGTATCGTTATTCATAACAAAGACAGAAACAATAAATAAGTATAACCGCCACTGTCGTAAGAACGCAAGACGGCGCAGTCATGTTGTCTGACAATGGAATAAGTTACAACACCACCGTTCAGAGCTAATTTGCGTTGTAATCACTCATCCGTCCGTTGTGAGTTAACATGAAATTTTTGTTTAAGGGCAGCGCAAGTTAAAGAGAACTTTAGAACTTGTTACTGAAAATATTAAAGCGTTTCGCTTGCTTTTTTTTTTATTCCACTATCGATTAAAAGCGCAAATCTCTTAAGTATGTATGGCAGGCTCCATTTACAAAATTCACAGAAATGAAGGGTACGTATTGTTCTTGCCTTTTCCAACTGAGACCACGTTCCGTTGACAAAACGTTGAAAATAGAAAAGCTACGCCGACTGGCGAAGCTCGCCTAATGCACATAAGCTTTTAGTTGGAAAGAGACGGCGGCACAGAATGCCGTGCCTTTTCATTCGCCAATGCTCTATACAGGAAATACGAACATGATGCAAAAAGGTGCGAAATATTCGACGAAGGCGCGTCCGCGGATGCGAGGGTCCAGCGCTATGCAATAGAAGCGCCACGATAAAACCCACTTCTTTTCATAGTCTCAACCAATTCTATATATTCGCAAGAATATTCATTGTGCGTGGTGTTAACAATTGTTAAGATTAATAATCTAGGAGAACGTTATTTTCCCAGTCAGCGCGAGTTTTTGAGAATGCAGAGCCCTTCTAGCTAGCGCCGACACGTCAAACGCTTTGTAGCGACTTAAATATAGAAAAAAATGCAACGGCATAATAATATTAATGGTGTAATAAAGCATTATGAGCGTTCGTTATAATTTTCTATTTAAAATGTCGCGTACAAAGGTTGAATGAACATTAATAGATACCCGAGCGTATGTACACGACAGAGTTGCCGAGTCTTTGAAATTGAATATTCTCCAATTGAATATTCTCCAATTCTGATGTAAAACAGCTTCGTGTGTCGCGTAATCGACATAGGAAACGCTAAAGTACGTTCAGCGTGGAAAACAAAACAATTCAAATGCACTCATTAATATTAAAACCGTGAAAGATTATTTATCGATACCGAGGGCGCGCGGTATTTCTGTTGCTGAAATAATTTCTTCCTAAATTGCGATTGCTCTTATATGCAGATACACGCATTAATAATGCCAGAGTGCTCGAGCGAGACTTAATTACTTGAATATTGGTCTTTCGATTTAATAAAAACATTTCTCTTTCCAAGCGAATAATATACCTACGAAACGTTGGTTAAAACATTTGTCGCTCCACTTGTGCATTTCACAATTCATTCGCACTTATCTTCTCGAGATCTGCTGTGTTCTTATTAGCATAGTACAGTTGATTGCACCACAAAGAACAGGTTTTACTTACACAAAATTACAATAATTTCAGTAACCGTCAATAGCGCTCCGGAATAAAATAAAATTCCGTAACCTTCAATAGCACGTAAAAATTATAATTAACAGTAACTTCTATTCTTGGCCGATAATTCCGGAGCTATTAACTCAGAGATTCGACGCACACGTCGCACACGTGTAATTAGCGGTACAGTCGGAATTTAACGACGCGCGAGATAAGCGGCGCGAAGTGCTACTCAGTAATTATGAGAGCCTTACGTGGTAATCATACAGGTAGGACCGTTATAACATTATAGATTGCCTTTTGCGCCGCTTTGCACCCTCGCTCGCATTAAGCAACCCCTGAAAGAGCATTCGAGCGGGTCCCGGGAGTATCCGCTAAATGTCAGAGCGCCACGTCACAATACACATTTCGCTATTGCAGTCGCCGACTTTCGTTATTGGGTCAAAGGTGCCCTGTCGAAGTACAAGATGCAAAAATAATATACGATACAACTGTAACCCGTCGTCACGTCATTGTCCAGTTACCCTAGTAGCGCAGTGAATTGAACGTTGGTTAAACATTGACCCAATATTTGGTTGTGTCGGGCCAATGTTTAGCCAATGCGCTGTGCTACGCTATAAAACAATTACAAGTAAAATTACAATTATTATAGTAGGTAATATTGGGACCATCTATTAAAAGGTTTATATTTACATAGGTCAGTAAATTCACTCCTTGTAGGTAAAATCGTTACCTTATATAATAAGGGAATCGCTTGCCTTTAATTGTGTAAATTTTAAAATTTTGTGTAATTTTTTATCATGCGTAAACAAGTGTTTGCACAACAAAGAGTAAAAAAAATTGTTTCGTAAAAGTATATAAGTTTATATAATTCCGTTATTAATAGTGTAATGGCATCGTCTGTTGGTTCAACCATAAATTTATTAACCTTGCAGTGAAATCTGTTTGGTGGAGAATTGATTGTTAGATCGTGTAGTCGTTGCCAAAAATATTTGCGATTGAAATTAGACGTTGAAAACCTACTATCTCATAATAGAGGACTTTCCTCTACTAATTTGTAAAAATAATTGTATGTTAATACACAAACCGTTTCTTTTTTAAGATGTCATTCAAAAGCACAGTTCGTATAACGTGTATACACACTTGTGAACAAAAGCTTGAAACCTGGACAGAGGCTCTCATGTAAAAGGTTAATTCAACTAAGTAAATGACAGAACAAATGATCGCTTACGAGTTTGACAATAGGATGATGATGCGATCCATTTATCAGCTACTTCGACGCTTTAGAGTAATGACAAGAAGGCGAAGAGCTAAGATATTAATCGTGCACACGCATCGTGGACGTACCTATCAGTTCTGAATCTGAATCAATTCTGAGTTGTTGCCTTTAACTAGCGAAACAATTGTGCTTTATCACTCTCGGCCGCTCGTGTTATTTCACGACGCGTAGAAGTACTTGTTATTGACGGTCCGTGTACCTTTGTCCGTTTTCATTCGTGTAGAAATGATTTTGCCCGCTTGACATAATTTGGCAAAGAATTGTAATTACATTGTATACTATCGTGTTTGATTATACTTAGATTATAATAACAAAACAACAGAGTTATCTTATACTTCGCTTTAATCCTACACTGAAAAAAATTTCTGGTTGAATATGGACGAATCAGATAATTCCTTTAGGATTTACCAGAATTCCTTTAGGATTTACCAGAATTCCTGTAATCCTACTGGAATTCTGGTAAATCCTAAAGGAATTCTGGTAAATCCTAAAGGAATTATCTGATTCGTCCATATTCAACCAGAAATTTTTTTCAGTGTACGCAATTATAATATTTAAAATGGATTAAGATTGTTTCGATTTAATTGTATCATTGCTGAAACAAAATTTTACTAAACAATAAGAATGTATTGTGCCAATTTTTTTAAACAAAAATAGTTACGCAACGATACTTACGGAAATGTTCGAAACGTTATAGAATACAAAGTAAAATATATATGCATATATTATATGCATATATACGTTACAATATAATAATATAAATACATATCACACATTATGATATAAATCCATATATATTTTTTTTACTAATTATATCATTATAATTTAAATGTATAAGTAGCAATTATAACTGACATTTTAATCCAAAGTGAGCTAGCAAATCTATTAAAGCTGCAAATGTATTTTAGAAAAAAAGCAAGAATAATTTATAATGCTACTTTTTAAAAGTAGCAATTTGTCAAAATCACATTCTTATCACAACCTCTTGCAGTTTTCCCCTTGGGCAATGCTTATTTATTAGTTGCTTTGACATTTCATGTGATTTATCAGGGGAAAGATAAATAAGCCGTAAATCACGACAGCGGAATAAAAGTATAAACAATATTAAATCAATTTGGTTATTTCAATTAAAAAAATTATTCAAACCGCGATGCAACCACAATTTTGTGTCATTCAATATTATTTTAAACGTTGTATGCTATATGTTGTACGTTATATGTATATACAAAATGTAATGACGTGTACAAAATAAAAAAATTCTTGTCGAGTTATCCTCCAGCATTACTTAAGAATTACAGAAAGAATATTACGTGAAAAAACGAGGGACTAAAAGTCAAAAACAAAGCGATGACCAGAGAACCTGTCATTTTTTTCGTGACTTATCTACGCCATTTCTGTTCTCTTCTGCGCCACATATTTATATGCGTTTTCATACGTGATTTTATAGAATATTCATCTCTCTCTCGGCGCTACATAAATCTGCAGGATAGCTCCCAGGAGACACGCGCGTCCAATTCATCGCACGTCAATATAAACGACGTTAAACTTAAAAAAAAAACATACTCTTATCGCTGCACATTCTCTTTTATTGCTATAAAATGATTCTGAAAACAACTATCAATTCCCAAATGTTTATTATATATCATCCAATAAAGCTTGTGTTTTACTGAACGGACAATGTCCGCTGTGCTAAATATAAGCCACGCATAATGTTTCCGGAAAAATCAAATCAAATCTAATATATTTTTAGACGAACATTGTCTAGAATCATTATCGAATTTTTGAAATATATTAATTCTTGAAACATTATTTACATCGCGTTCAGCCATACGTTTGTTCTTTACACTTTAAAATGTCAGCGTCGTTATATCCCCTTTGAGCATTTAACGTTGCAACCTTGACTTCCGGTGCGCTCCGTAAACGTCCACGCAAACCGTGGAAAGGGCAATTCCTACCAGATTAGCGTGAGACAAGCTACCGTCGCATAGACAAGAACTGGTAAACTAAGTCTATACGGTAAACTGGTGGTCGCGCACCCCACCTTAATTATGGCACGAAGAGTTGTGAGGCGTTTAACTAGCTATTGTCCTGTCGAAGGAGTCTAAATACCGCCCGTGCTTGCAAATCTACTTACTGCCAAGCAAGCTATACATAGACACACTTTCTCGGGGAATTAATATCCTTCTTCTCCACTTTGACGCAAGTGCGAAATTAATTAAGTAAATTGAATAATTAATTGAAAAACCAAGGACTCGAGCAAACGTTATTTTTATTGCAACGCGCAACTGAATTAAAAGGTTTTTTTAGTTAAGAAATTAATTATATTTTTAAATTAATATCTGTAGTCTCTCTACCAAATATTTATAGAAAATATCAGTTCTTGGATAGTTAATAATAGCTTATGATTGATTGTTACCGTGAGAAAAATACATTTTAATCAATACAGTACACAGGCAACCTGTGTTGTTAGGTAGAAAAAATACTGTTTTTTTAAGTAATATCTTTCAATTAAATAATTAATGTAGAGGGAAAAAGATGTATGCATATATACATTTTTTTCACGTATTTTCTATCAAACAATAATGTTGTTTGAATGAAACGATAATACCGTTTAGTTTAAAGAGAGTATTTCTTTTGTTTCAAACAAATATTTTATTTCTGACAAAGATATATATTATTTCTAATTCAAACAATCGTATACTTATTAATTCAAACATTGATTCGTTTCGACCATTCCAAATGTTAAATTTGTTCGGATACAATAAAATTTATTAAATTTAAAGAAATCGTTCTCTCCGTGTAATATTGCAATCATCTTCCCTATTTTGGTTAATATTTAATTTTAATTTGTTTTAAAATTTAATAGTAGTTAACATAACGATATATTCTTGTTATTAATTTATTACTGTTTAAATGTCGTCATAGAAATAAATGTTTGATAAAATTAATAGATTCTCTCTGGCGATACAATAATATGGACAATACGTCACGTTTGTATTATTGAAGCTATTTGTAAGAGCGTATTAATTATCGTGACATATGTATATGTTATTCAATTAAGAAGTATTGGATTGCTTAATGCGTATAATTATATGCTTTTATTATACGCATTACTGTATTCTCGTGAATCACGGGTATAATACAATCCTAACCCAATATCAAACACTCTGGCTCAATAGGAGATTACTCTGCGGGAGCTTATTTTTACTACATTATTCTTATTTAAATAGGACAAATGAATTTATTCAACAGTGGGTGGCAACGTTTTCAAACGATTCTGTGGATTGTTCGTACTCGGATTTTCAGAGAACATTTCATATTTGCTCTTAGATATCGCAAGTTCGAAAGCAAGCGGACCATTGAGGATCAGAGAGCAATTTACAATTACAATGCCTTTCTTAAGTACCACAAAGCAATTCCATGGACCTCATTCTTGTAGCTCTTTCGATCTTTTCAAATGCATGATTGCGCGATCTCGACCTGGGAAATTTGAATTGCTTTTGAAGCGAGGAACCAAAATATTGCTCACTCAATTATCCAGATTTATATACGCACAATGTTTATATAATTAAATAACATTAAATCATTTTGTTGCGTCATTTGTCCCATGTTATTTAATAAAATTCTTATTGGTGATTCTATAAATTATGACATAGGTGTACGGACCACCAAATGCATGCGAGTAAATTTCTCTTAAGAAAACAATAGAATAAAAAATTGATAAAATAAAACTTTATTCAGATTCAGAAAGTGAGATTACAGAATAATATTCTCATATATTCTGTATACTTTAAACTCTTTATTACCAAACAGTTAAGAATAAACGTTATTACACAATATAATTTATACATAAGAGAGATTATCTTTTGATATTAATATTAATGTTTTCGTAAGCACTTGTTATGCCGAATTGAATTCACAACATCGATTGACACGATATAAATCCTCTCGTATTTAAAGAGGAAAATACGATTCAACTTGTTACATCTCCTTGTGTACGGGATAAAGCTTCCCGTTTCTGTGCGCTAAATTTAAACACCCTTTCCTAAGCCGCAGACGATATACGAGATGCCCTGCTTCCACTTATCGCGACCTCTTATCTTTTGGTACGTTTCGATTTAAAGTTACTCACCAAAATCTTTCGAGAAACGGAATTAACTGATCTCAAATAATTTTCCTTAACTAATCAATTAGCAAGATAGTGCAACTTATTAAGAAAGTTTTGTTAATAAAACATAACGGTATCACCCCGTAAACTTTGCACGGACAAATGTCAGATTTCTCTCGCAATCAATTGTTGTTTAATATATTGTAAACTCTTCGATTTCATATTTTGTTTGATTATAATTGCACGTTCGATATAAAATCTATATTCTAATGTCTTGCATTGATAATTTGGAACTATAATTTTTAAATAACATTTTTTTTACTTACATAAAATAGAATTTTACTTAAATAGGATTTAATTGAAAACCATTAGTTATAATAAATTTTACAGTTGTCAGTTCGAAATAATCATTAAAATTTTCTAAAATATAAAATTGTATTACATATTATATTGGTGTATAAAAATAGTCAATTAATATACCATTTTAAAGTTATATAATTATTATTATACGTAATATGTCAGGTTCGTCAAATTGATTATATCAGTAAAGGCATGAATGCACTGCTGTACGATTGACGGATACGAAAGTCTTATTTTTTAATTACGTTTTTGTGCTTAGAGAGCTAATTAAACTCAAGCAATAACAGAGTGCTATCCAATTACCGTCGGATTAGCGTCCAGTTAGCTGGCAATGAGAAAACTTGTCTGCTTAGGACGATTACCGCTTAAGAGCGTCCAAATTATATTTACCTCGAGCTTCGTAATCCATGATTTACCGCGAGTAAATTTCTAACGAGCTTCCAATCAGGATCTCATCTTGCCGCAACATTTTACTCACTTTACCTGTTGCGGTACACGTGACTGTGAGTTTCCAAGATAAAACCGGCAGCAATAATTTTTACCCATCAGTTGCGATTTTGCAGCGATCGCATTAGATACGCAAAAAAAAATTATAATTTTAATACTGTTCCAATTCACACGACGAATAAGTTTTTTGTGTATACTTTTCTTATTTTCCCTTACATACTTGTAAAGATTTTACTCCCTAAATTCAAATTCTTATCACGATCGTCTTACCGAGAAAAATCGTCTCCTAAGATTTTTCAAGAAACAACTCGAATGCTTATCATATGTTTTTATCTGTTTTATGCCATTATTTGTCATGGTATAACCCAGAAATGTGGAGCATTTGCCACGCGTCATAACAACACCCCGCTTGTACTTCATCATACGGTGCGTTGAAATCTCCCTGGCATCACCGTTTCGTTCTACGATCAGCTATCTTTCAACGCCTTTCCGTGCTGTGAATACGTTTCACAGCACATTTAACTGTCACGATATATATCACTGATAAAATATCAAAGTCACAATTGTTAAAGTTTACTGATTTTAGTTTGCATTTATAGAATAATGAAATGCCACGTTTTATTGTTATAAATACCTAAAATACTAATCGTGTAAATGTATCTTAAAGCAAAATTTCCTCCCTTCCCTAATGAAAAAAGTCATTTTGACCGCGAAGTGCGCGCTTGGTCGCGCGGTATTGTTGCCGCTTTTCCGCGACGCCGATTGGTTGGTTGGCTGTTTCGAAATCGCGTTTTTCTATAAATGTAGCCTTTTTTTAAGCATAGTAACAGCCTTCATGGTAACTGATATTGATCGACCACTTTGACAGCTGCAACACTTTAAAGTTACATGTTGCTAATTTTTACTTGAATTATTTTTAAGATGTGTTAAGCTCATGCGTCCGTTATTCGTGAAGAGAAGATACTAATGCAATGCGTAGAGAAGTGGGGAAACGTATAGCGACGATGTTATTAAAATTTATGCGATAAGCAAAATTCATAAAAAGGGCGACATTCATAGAAACAATTTTATCACCGTGCCTGAGCACGCGAAATCTCAAGCATCAATTGTGAAATGTAATCGCTTATTATTAAAAAAGTACTAGAAATGACAAAACGCGCGCTTCGCGCGCGCAGTTTGTGGTCGAGCATTGTATACTTTTAAGAATTTGTATACATGTAAAGAAGTAATTGTATGCGCAACGTCACTTTAAAATAAAAAATAATTTGTCACTCACTGATACGCAACAGCAGAGTTGTACATCGTCAACTGTGTATGTTAAACTGTAAAAATACAAATATCATATGATTATAGACTAATCATGTAAAATTGAAATTATTGTATCGAATATACTTTATATTTTATATTTAAAAAATATGTATTTATTAAAATAATTATATAGAATACTGAAAAAGTCTTCCTTTTAAATATAAACTCACAAAATTTATTCGAATCCTCGTTCGAATCATTTGAATAAATAAAATAAAAACACAGAACGGATGCTTTATTTTGCACAAGTAGCAAATAACATAAAAATGTAAGATACTCACCTCACCGATTTCTCCGCTGTTGCCCGATGCCTTCTCGGCCTCCTCCCCCTCTCAGATTCCCTTGTTGCACTCACATAACACTAACTCGCGAAAATCATCGATCGCGCGAAATTTCGGCACTCCTGTACGCGATGTGAGATACCGCGAAACGCACAAAATATTGAAAAACGACAGAGCGAATTACAGCGCGAACGTCGAAATCACACACAAATTTCACGCACAAGTTTCTCTCTTTTCCCGAAAATAAAACGGATTACACGAAATCGGTAGATAATTAAAAGCGCGGTGCGTAAACGTGATGTAACCGCGACAAAGTACCACGGTTCACATTCATATTTTAGATGAGTTAGTCTCGTGAAATACCTATGTACGTTGATAAAGAGCCGTCGAACCGTCTAATCAAGGAACGTTACTCGTTACTGATAAAGGTGTACAAATCGATAGCGTTTTATCCCTACATTCCCTACATTCGTCGCAATCGAGTCTTGGAAACCGATAACGCAAAAGTAATACGACGCACGGAGCGACTCTCGCTGCTGCCTGCCGGCTCGACGTTCGGAGAGCGAATGATACCGCGGCGACCTTCGGGTACACGATGGCACGCAAAAACATCGTACGTCACCGCGGCGAGTGAAAAACAACGAAAAAACGTTGAGAATTCGTTGTCCCGCTCCCCGTTGTCTACTAAATGGAAAATTCCGTACTTAATATTTTACATTACTTCGTTCCGTGACTGTTACTACGTTTTGTGTATCATTCTGCGGACTTATTGGTACCGATTAAATAAACGATTAATTCTGTTCAATCGAGAAAATGTATCGGAACAAAAATCATTGTTACTTAAATTCTAACTACTAAGATTAGAGATTTTATCTCAATAGTTGATGTATACAAATGTATATTTCTAAATTGCAAATCTTCATTTACTATGAATTTAAAAGAGAAGTGAAGCACACCGCGCTTCGAGAAAACATACACATTTTCTCGATTGAACAGAATTAATCGTTTATTTAAGCGGTACCAATAAGTCCGCAGAATGATACACAAAACGTAGTAACAGTCACGGAACAAAGTAATGTAAAATATTAAGTACGCAATTTTCCATTTCGTAGGCAGGCCAACGAATTCTCAACGTTTTTTTTGTTGTTTTTCACTCGGCGCGGTATCGTACGACGTTACGCGGGCCAAAGTTTACCTGAAGGTTGCCGCGCTCTCACTCGCCGAACGTCGTGCCGGCAAGCAGTGGCGAGAGTCGCTCCGTGCGTAGCATTACTTTCGCGTTATCGGTTTCCAAGACTCGATCACGATAACTGCAGGGATAAAACACTATTGATTTGCACACCTGAATTGCATGTTGAGGCGACGGCTCTTTATCAGCGTATAGATATTTCACGAGACTAACTCATCTAAATTATAAATGTAAACCGTGGTATTTTGTCGCGGTTACATCTCGTTTACGCACCGCGCTTTTAATTATCTATCGTTTTCGTTTCAAGGATAAGATTAAATGACAAATATTGTAAAATATCGTTTCGTTACGGACTAATAACTACTTCTTTACCGCAAATTATGCTTCCGATACTTGTGTTGCCTTTTATATCGTCAATTCAAATGTGATTTATCCATTCTTCCGAATCAAAAATGCAAGTTGTTAATTTGAGTAATTTGTGATAGAAAGTCACGCGATACCTATTTGTTAATGGCATTTCGTACGTTTCGCGGTATTTCACATCACGTACGGGAGTGCCGGAAATTTCGCGCGATCGATGATTTTCGCGAGTGAGTGTCATGTGAGTGCAACGAGGAAATCTGAGAGGAGGAGGAGGCCTGTGAGGCATCGGGCAACGGCGGAGAAATCGTAAGTGTCTTCTTACATTTTTATTTATTTGCTACTTGTGCAAAATAAAGCATATGTTCTGTGTTTTTTTTTATTTAGTCAAATGATTCGAACAAGAATTCGAATAAGTGTTAGAGACAAAACCATACGTATAAAATTTTGTCAGTTTATATTTAAAAGGAAGACTTTTTCAGCATTCTATATAATTATTTTAATAAATGCCTATTTTTTAAATATAAAATATAAAGTATATTCGATACAATAATTTCAATTTTACATGATTAGTCTATAATCATATGTATATTTGTATTGTTACAGTTTAACATATATACCTAGTTGACGATGTACTGTGCTGTTGCAAGTCGTATCAGTGAGTGAAAAATTACTTTTTATTTTAAATTAACGTTGCGCACACAATTACTTCTCTTTGCATGTATACAAATTTTTAAAAATATACAATGCTGAACTACAAACTGCGCGCGCGAAACGCGCGTTTTGTCATTTCTAGTAAACTATAAAAGTGATATGAGGAAACAATATACATGTTACAAACATAATTGTATCAATATTTTAAAATAATATTGTTACAACATTACTAAAGTTATATTGTAAAATAATGTCTCTGCAATATCTACGTACCATTACACTGCAAGATGCAATGTTGCAATCTTGCGGCAATGTTGTTGCAAGCTTTTGTGTTGTATGGGCAGTGTTTGCTGTTATCTAAATAAAATTATATAGATGATTATCTAGATAAAATTTTAGCGTTATCTTATCTTTATATAGATAATAAAAATAAGTATTATCTATATCTGCATCTTAGATGAAAGAAAGTGTTATCTTTACTAAATTATCTAAGATAACGTACAGATAATTTGGTTTAGGGCCACATAAAAATACTTAACAGTTACACTATTTAAATATGGATGGCGTTGTAGACCATGCATTTATGTGTGTGTCATATAACTTAACCTGAATATATTCTATATTCCCCTTTATAATTTATATTTTGTCTATAATTTTTTTATAACTTTTTCTACTGCGTTTACATGAAGTCTTAAAAATATTATCTGAAAATTATCTAGATGAATCATCATATAATTTTATCTTTTATCTAGATATATTCAAAACGAAATCATCTTTATCTTATCTAAGATAAGATTTATATATTTTTATCTTATCTTTATCTAGCTAATTTTAAAATTATCTATGCACAACACTGTGTATGGGCATAGCTTTACTGACAATCTAACAGACGTTTGGCAGCGATCTCTCTCGAAAAAGCCTGCAACTATTTCTACACGCTATACTGCTCTTTTACTCTTCTTCTATACTTGGATTTCAGGACTTGCGTTTATTAGAATTAATATTTTTTTCGAAGCTTTAATCTTAGCTCTAATTGCACGATATTGTTCTTATATGTTGTCCCTAGAGTATGCTGGTCTCATTTTGTATATAATTCCGTAAAAGAGTTTTGCATTTCTATAAAGCCAATTAAAAGATCACTTCTAACAAAGAATGTTGATAAAACAGACGGCTTTAGGATCCCCTTAAAGGTCAATATTATCTACGGGTCAATATAGCTACCCCCGGTCCCGCGGTGCCTAACGGAAGTATTCCACCTCTCTCTCTTTCCCTTATATTTCCCTCATTAACACGCAACAGTCACGCAAGCAATCCCGCACATCGGCACACATGCAAATGAAACGCAAGTGCATATTGCGATCGAGTGTGACAAGATGCTATCATTACGTCCGGACGTGTGATGTGAGAGCGGCACGTTTTCTGAATTCCAGAATTTATCTTGCAATGTACCCGCGGGATGCTGGCTACACACTGGGATACGTGCAAAATAGATCAATGAGGCATTTCCGCTCTACGAGCGTCATGTTTGTCGACGTTGGGATTGCGAGTGCTCGGCCGCCGCATATCTTGCATCGCGATGCGGCCATTCGTACGCGCGGCGGAATGCGCCGGTTTCTTAAAGTTATAGCCTCAACGAGCGAAAACTTGCCGCGGAGCTTTCCCAAGGGGAGGTAGGGAGTAACGCGCAATTATATCCAACAGCCCGAACGCGAAGACTTAAATATGCAAAGCTGTTGCGTGTCGTGAAATTTACGCTAGAAGTTTGAAATCGATAACGCGTCCTCCGCTTTTGTTTATCAAAGTACCTAAAGCCACCGCGGAAATTGCCTACTTTCTTGGGGGCGGCTGTTCCGATGCTAACACCCTAGTCAAAACTGCAGCTACAGAAGATTATGTATATAAAGCGAGGCATTAATCTGTGATGCATTTATGCCCCCCGAGAGTGCCGCTCATTTTCTAACTGTTTCTTTATCATACACTTCACGTAAAGTGTATAAATATTCTTGCTCATATGAAAGTATGTATGTATGTATTAAACATTTCACACACCTACACGTGCGCGCCCATTACAATTAAATTTTTACACGAATTACCAGCTACTGCGCTATACATACATTCTTTCAGCCCACGTTCGATTAATGTTGTACATTGATTTTAAAGAGAGAAAAATAGCAAAAATATAGTTTGTCGAGTTTTAATCCTATTTTACCTCTACTTCTCAATTACAAAAGCTGCATTATTATTACATAAAATTCCAACTCAATTAATAGCATTCCAAATGCGTCGAAAAACTTAAAAATTCCTGATGTATCATTAAACCTTTTTTTTACCTTTATAGCAAAGGCATGGCTTAGTTATAATTACGTAAAACACAGACTATCTAATAATATAAAAATACAAACGTTTAATAAAGTAATAGATAATTCTACATATATATCTTCGTGCATTAATAATAATTTACTAGAAAGTAATAATTAAAACACTCCCTTTTGTTTTGTACTAAAAATGCAGAAAATAATTAACTGTAATTATTTAAATTTAATATATTTTATTTAAACTAATTAATTAAGGGTATAACCCAAACACGAACACACACATACGCAATAATTAGCATAGATATCTTTTTCCTTGAATTATCAGTGTAATATATAGAGAGTGCAATTGTTACTGTTAACGCTTTCATTCTCTCTCACGTGTCATAAAACCTTCCTTTTTCGTCATATCATTGTCATTCGATACGAGAAAAGCAATGTTATATTCGTTTACATTTGTCCCAAGAAAAACATGTCCGCTTTTTCCTCCTCTTCTTCTCACAAAACTGATTTATGAAGCTTTCGTGCGAATCCTCCCAGGACCCACCTTCGTCGCACAGTGAGATATTTATCTGACGGTTCGTGTGTATCTCATAAGAATATACAAATACCTAAATCGTATCTGACCTACTGAGATTTTAAATGCCCTTTAAATTGCCTCGCCGCAGGGAGACAGACTCCATCTGTATTCCCATCAGCGATCGCTGTACGTTCGACGCGAATATTGAAGAAGGAGCCAAGTTCGACGTGTAAAATAACCTGACGAGCCACGATTTTCCAAATCGGCCTTTTGTGCCGATCAAGCGAAAATCTTTTAATCCGCGGAACAAAATGACACGCGTAGATACAATGTGATGATTTTGAAATCCGCTTACTGTCCGCTACCTTTTTAGCACGCTGTCCATATAACGCACGGTGTAAAGCAGCAGACGCGACATAACGTGTAATTGGGAAACAGCACGCTTTGTTACGAATGACTGTGCCACAAATGAAAATGACACGTGAAATATCTCGCACAACTAATAATTATTTCTCCCACTTCACAATTATTTAACAATTGCGGTCAGTGTAATAGGATTCGCGTGTTTAATAGTTGATTGTAGAACGCATATGTCGTCGCGACAAATTGATTAAACAGAACTATATGCACGTAAAGTTAAATGATCATTCATACTTTTCATCTACTCCGATTATTGTTTTATGTGCACTTGATGCATTTTGTTAATTTATAATTTAGGACAACCACTAATCACGTGCTATTCTAACAATAAGTCAATTTGGCACGACAGATTCCAACGGTTTCGCCATCTTCAAATGGAACGTTTCATGATTAAAAATCCCGTGGCGCTGTAACATTTCGTAACTTTGCGTATCCCTGTACGCAATGCAAAACGCGAATCCGAGCAGGCTCAACAAGTGTACCACTATTTTTCCTTTGTCCCACGGAGTCTGCTTAAACGTCAAGCTTTTCATATCGCGCGATGTTTTGCCGTTTCTCGCATTTTAAAATTAAACGTAACTCCCTGCTGTTCATTGAAAATATAATTCATTGAGCATGAAACTTCCCATTGCACAGCATGCATTCCGAAAAAAACTGCCTTAGAGATATAAGCAAGTTCAGCAAATTCAAAAATTTTATCTTGAAAGTTACGTCATACTTAATACAAAATTTACAAACTACGATTGCAAATTAAGTATTTATCAAAGTTATCTGAATTGCTAAGTATTTGCTAAGTAACTTGATTAATCGTCAATCTTAAATTTTCAACATTTTAAATAATAAAATATTGAAATCAAGATTTTGTAAAGAGAGAAATGACAAAAAATTTTGTAAAAAATTTATAAAGAAAAGACTGAAAGAGAAAATGTGACAGTAATCCATGGTGTATTATACAATAATTATCGTCGCGTATTAGAAAGCTATTACGCAAATTAAATGTACACAAATAAACTCACAATAAAATCATATTATAGCAGAAAATGTTTTAAATCTTTATTACTCATGCGTTTGTGTGAAATAACAAAGATTGTAGAATCAGAACATCAGCGAGCAAGTAGTATGGGCGTATGTATGTCAGACGTGCTGATTATGCGCGCGGCATCCAAAATTAATTATTGCTTGACACGTAATTTTATATAACTGCAAAAATAACTTTCGCAAAAGCAACAATGGTTAATTAATATCTTAATTATCACCGATGTTTCGTGATTCTCGTCAAGTTCGGTGGGCGTTGTATCGCAATGGAAAAATTTTAATTAACTGCTTTATCTTTATGTCCGGGACGTGATTAGCATCTTCCGCGCTTTTTACACAGATTAATTATACCTTGTATGAATCCACCGAATTAACTGTAACCAATTTACAGCACAACTAAAGATTACTGGAGTGCGAATCTATTATCGGCCTGATAATGTGGCAGTTTGTTGTAATATGTCGACAACAAAGAGAAATGATTAACAAACTTATCAGAGAAAAGTAACGAGTCGAGACGTTTTATTAACTCGTCTCACGATTTGCTTTAACGGAGATTTAATATAACGTCTTGTTACAGACGTACATAAGATTGAAGACTGTATACACGCGAATAACATCGTGGGTCGTCGAATGTTTTCGCTGAAAAAAAAAGGTTAATTATAAATTGGATACAGGAGTGAATAAAAAGAATAATTTTAACTGTGCGAAGAGTGATATAATAAAGGCGGCAGAAACTAGCACAAAGAAGTAGCCCCGCGAGAGTTTTCGAAAGCAAAAAGACACGTCGTGTCGGGAGAAACCGACAAGGCATTTGACATCGCCGAATAACGTCACTATGTTTGCGCTGTGCAGCATAAAATTGTGATTTAGGTCTGTTCGAAGAAAAACGGAACGAAAATTCAAACAAAAGTTGGGACAAATTCACTACAGCATAGCTGTAATAAGTTGTGTTTACGCAAAATAAGCGGATACCGCGGTACATCCAACCAATATAAATGGATTTAACTTTGACATTTATTGATATTTTGCGTTCTGTGGTTAAATATAATATATCTATAGATAAGTAATCTCTTGTGCGCGCATGTGGAAATAGCAATTTGCAAATTTACCTGCTGACAGAAATGCTTTTTCATTTTAGATATATTTTTTTTTGTAATTTAATTACGCTCGAATTCTCCGTACAAAAGTTAGATTAAAGGTTCACGGGAATCAATGCTAATCCGTGAGCATAGGTGTGATTATTTTGAAGCTTTTGTGACAAATGTTCCTCCGATCACCGAACACCCGTGTCGGTTTGAGCTACGACTAATACAAGCGAGTTTTTTTTTTAACGGAGAGAGAGCTCTGACGTATTGTTCAATTACTAAATCCTTGTTAAATGACTCAATTATACAATGACACTTAAAATTACTAACGTTGTAAGATAATCCAGCGTTACAATGCGGAAAAACGAATCACGTTTTTCGCGAAAAATAATTACAATCCCGAATTGTTAATTACATGTAAAAACATCCTCTTGTTCTACAGTATTGTACAATGTGCCAGTTGGTTTATTCGAATAGAGTATGAAATAAGGGCAAATTAAAAGAATTGACAGTGTCACGAAGGTTTAAAATAAACCGCATTATACGATGCAAAAATTCGATGCAAACATTTGCATATTGCTGGTATAAATTATGAATTTCGTACGTCAGCAGAAGTTTGTTCAAGATTAAATAATATAACATGCAAACTCAGTCCGCGGAAAACAATAGAGTCGTTGTCCCCCGAACTTTATTATCCCTGTACGTCAACTAATTAATAAAATATAGTATTCTCAATATTAATAAAATATAGTATCTCAATATTTTAGATATAAAGCTTATTAGGATATGCTGTATTATTGAATTCAGTTAGAATGAGCAGAAGAGACGTGCGGAATTTTCAAATTAAAATTCAAACATGTATTCATTTTTTTTATTATGCATTTAGTTAAATGAAACGATTTACGTCTTGGATATATTATTGCATAAATGATCGGGGAATTTACGATTATTCTGATTCGCCTCTTTCCCCAAAGTAGTAGAACGGTGTAATCAACTGATAGGACAAGTCTCGTATATGAGAAACGACAGGTCACTCTACGAATAATTTATTGTTATCGCGTAGCCATTTGTCATGTCGTTAGATTGTACAATTGAGATACATAGCAGAAAGAAATCAAAAGATTCTACCAGTAAAGGTAAGGGAAAAGTAATCTCAAACGAGTATAGCTACATCCACACATTTTACCTACATCCACTAATGTACGTATGGAACACATTAATTTCAAATCACAAAGCACGAAAAGGAAAAGAAAATAAGAGATACATTTGCCGATTTACTACTTTATCTCGGTGTACATTCTAATGTCAGAATAATTTTAAAAATATATAGATTCAATGTACGATTAGGATTGAACAGATATTAGATTTATTGTTAAAAACAAATCAATTATTAATTCAAAATTAATAAATGTAATATGATTCATGTGATATATGTATAACTGCTATAAAATTTAATAATTTACATAGCAAAGACTATAATAATGAATATTGCATAAATGTGTTAATTTTACTATTCTATTATCGATTTCGACAAAGTACAGATGAATTTGTGAGCATCTTTTAATCGAAAACTTTTCGATCGCCTAAGCTATACGTACCAATGCAAATTAAAAGTTAACAATATGCAGAATAAAAAAATTAGAAAGGTGAGTTATAAACCAAAGGCACGCGCGTCCCTCTGTTATATCTTTATTTAAACTTTTATCATCTTAAAGTTACACTTTAAGAAGCTATTTTTAAATCAGAAAATGTATAGAAAAGTAGACAAATGTAAGAAATGTGCTCACCTCTGTTTGTATGTGTATCTCTTCATTTATATCAACTTAATTAATATTTAAACATAGAAATCTCTTTAAACTGCCAGTATAATAAATAACAATAATCAAACTTTTTAGTCGACGTTAACCGACTAGTGTTTTAATATTTAATTAATGTTATCGAGCAAAATCTTTATACTAGGATTTTAACATATTTCGAATTACGTATAATACGTTTTGATATATTTTAGCGGAGTTAATTTTATTTTAATTTGAGATAAAGTGTAGACTATGAAAAATTTGAACGTATTACTACTTCAAGTAATCAAATTCCTGTATGCTAATCGGATCGTTTTTTCAAATAAATTATACACCTGAAATATACAACGATTGTGGACAACGGAAATAAGCTGGTACATTGTCGGGAACATCTGGGAAATGTCGTATTAGTTCACGCGTACGTATCTAAACGCGACGATTCTCGTTCTGTTTATCGTTTATCGCTATTCCTCCAAACGCAATTTTGGAAACCAGTAAACAAGATTTCAAAATATCATTTCCGTTTTGGAAAGTTTAATCGGATGATGGGCCATTATAATGCGCTTAGGAATGCAAAGCTATTTTCATTCCACTGTTCGAGATACGCAATCTGCGGTTATGGACTCGATGGGCACAGATATCCCAGAACATGCCAAAATGAAGTGCTCAAATGATATCATGTCAGTGATGATCAGTAATGGCTCGATATTCAAAATCTGCAACTGAATGTATTCCCGCGTACATACTGTAAAATATTATTTTATCGAGAGAGAGAGAGAGAGAGAGAGAGAGAGAGAGAGAGAGAGAGAGAGAGAGAGAGAGAGAGAGAGAGAGAGAATTGTCTACAGAAAAATTTTAATATCATAAAATTATTCAATTTATCTTATAACTCAAGGATAAAAGGACTGTATACAAAGACGTATGCATGCAGTAGATTTTTATCAGCCTTCAAAGCGTAGAAAGACGTTGGTTATTCCAATTTCAACCATTGTAAGACTAAATATTAGATAATTTATAACACAATATTTATCCTTTATAAGAGAGCAGTTATCCTTCATGTATAATCCTTTATATACATATATAAAAGTAAATAGTGTAAAAGAGTATTTAATTTATGAATATACAATTCACCTAATCGCAATTTTAATTAGACTTAACACGTGTATCCCGATGAAGATTACTAATCTCTCACGAGGAGTTCCGGAAATTGAGTCTATAATTCGCTATTCCCTTGCATTCCTTTTCTTACTCTTATCGTTCCCTAAGCTGTAATCTCTTTGGTAAGTTGCTCTCTAAACTCATCCAATCGTCTTTCCGCGTCCTCCATTTTCTATGCAAATATAATGAACAAAGGATGTAGTACGACTAATGTCATTATTTTCTTTCTCGTCAAATCACATTCATGATAATAGAATGTTAATTACATTATGTTTCATTTTATTTTAATGGCATCATTTGTTGCGCTACCAAATGATCTAGATATGGATAAGAAAATTAACTAAAAGGGGGCGAGGATAAAGAAATAACGAGGCAATTGCAAAACTAAAAATAAAAATCAATAAAAAAACAGAACGCCAGTATAAAGTTCGAGCAAGATGTAGGTGGTCCAATGATTTTATATACCACACGAATTCGTACACCATTTTTCCAAACCGTCCTGGGCGCCGTTAATTTCGATCATCACACAGTTTTTGTTAGGTGAAACATTGTCGTCTGCAAATTTAAATCAACGAACGATAATTATTTTGATGCTTTACTTAGCATTTAATCTCCCCCACTCCCATCCGCGCGCAAAAATAAAAAGTTACTAGCAATTAATAGACTTTTTCCTGCGGCGCGCTGGACAGGTGGAAAACGGCATGTGAATTCGCGTATTAGATTAAAATTATTGGCTACCTACATCTTGCTCGGACCTAAAAATTGGCGTCCTCGGTTCTTATTTAGTAGACTTTCAATTGTAAGGAAAATTCAGGAAATTACAAAAGTAATATATAATTTTGTATGCAAATATCAAACATTATAACGACTAAATATAATAATTCATAGTTCCCTATAGTTGTACAGCATTTCGAAATGAAGAAGCATTAATGTATGTGTTGAAGTAGACTTCTAGATTTGAATTTCTCAATTGAATTACAATCGAGCTGAAAATAACATTTGCTAATTCAGCCTCATGAATATTGAAATTTGCAAATTTCATTAGCGTTACGTTGATTACAGTTTGGCATTATTTTAATGAATTTATTTTACAAACAACAGTTCCGGATAATTGAAATGATTAATCATTGGAGAACGTGTGAGAATCATTTTAAAGTAAGTTACAAGAAGCAAAAATGTACATAAAAAAAATTTACATACCGAGAGATATGGTACATATATAAATTTTATGCAATATAAATATTATATACATTTTAAAGATAAGCGTCTCTACTTCCGAAACGGTAAATAACAAATCGTTAATTTGAAACTTCTCTTAATTTTAATTTCAAAAATTCTTCAAGTTACTTTGAATGCCATGCAATGCTAATTGTGTCAAATATTTGCCGTGTCAAATAGTTATTTAAGATATGAAACCGTTATTTACCATTAAAACATTATTTCCCATCGAGTCTTGATTGCAACAATATTTGCAGATCACACAGATCGCGGGCGTGATTGCGTAATCAAATGATTAAATCGACTGACCACAAGGCAATGTCAAGCGTGCACGCTGCATAAGAATTCGCCGATTAATTTGATAGGTTCGAATGAATTCTAAATTTTTGCGGCCATTATCCTTCCGACGTAATTGGATTATTTTGCGGAATTATTGCAAGAAATTGCGTTATACAAAACTTGCTAATTACTTTCTTGATTTCAGCACACACGGGGATACCCTTTACCCAAGTAAATTATACACGATCACTGTCAATCTAAACTTGTGAAATGGCCTCTAGCTAGGGACCTCGCTTCAGCACACATATCTAAGTTGATAATCCAAACTAATTATGCTCCCAACAATTAGAGGCTAACATTTGACTAGCGGATAAAATATGGCATATTGCTACAACGCAATTACTATTGCATGTCTTATTTCTTCTTGGGGAAACTTTAAAAATGTGAAAATGGAAAAATAAAAAAAATACATTTATTCTGTTAATATAAAAACAGAACGTCGCCTCTCTCTCTCTCTCCTCTCTCTCTCTCTCTCTCTCTCTCTCTCTCTCTCTCTCTCTCTCTCTCTCTCTCTCGTCGGTTTTTTAAAAGCACGTGAAAGTGCTCTCAATAGAATCAGTCAGACTCACACGTAATCACGGTCTAAATAAAGAACGTACAAACTAGCTCTCGGGCATTTTTCTTTCGCGAACTACCGAACGTCAAAGAATCTTAATCCTTTGCACTCCGTAATAAATTCAACGTTTTACTGCAACAATTCGATAATTGAATAAAAGTCGGTCATTTCTAAAAACATTTAATTTCATTACGGCACGTTACATTATCACATTTTAACATTTAATAACGTAAAAAATGTGCCGTAATGAACCTTTACAAATGTCAAAATTCGAGTCGCCGAAATAAAATGTGATATCGAGCACAGGTAAATTTCCGAGCGCAAAGACCCAACGTTTCTACAGCGAAATCGAAATAGCGGATATTCGGTCGGCGATGTTCGAAAGATTTCTCACGTACCGGACAGGAGACTTCGCCGAGTGAAAATTTTCACCGTGGCGAAATAGCGCGGCTTGTACATGCGAGAGCAGCGAGAGAGCGAGTTTACCCGTCGATTTTCGAACTGATAAAAACATGAGAGAGGTCCGTGGAACGGACAAGCGCGATGGAATTTAAAAGTTACTCCACGTCCCGGGGCACACACCCACTCGATAGAAACTTCGGCACTTATACCGTCCGCATCCCATAGAGTTCAATATATACGATGTTTCGTCCCCTTGGAGCGCATCGGCTTATTATAGTGGATGACTGTGTTTCGCGCTAACGAGCAATGGCAGCGGAGTTAGCCCGGCGATGAGAAATATAACTCATCGGCGTTGGTGTAAGCCGCGTTTGAAACGGCCGCGCGGGAATAGCTATCGCAGTCGTAAAGCATCAGGAATTAAGACTGTCTCCGCGCGAGATTGAAACCGAATCCTCCGTACGAAATTTCACATTCCGGCTAATGTTTCTCAAAATTATATTCAATCCGCCTCTTATGCCGCCCATAGACCGATACGCGGTGTAGAAAGCAGAATTGCCGGCATGCATCTCACAACTCAACAACTCTGTTCGTTCTTTCCTCCGCTTTTGTGCGAATAAAGAAACGATTCCGCGGAAAAATATTGTGACATTGCAATGTGATAAATGAGCGGCTTTCAGAAGAGTTTCTCGCAATTTTTGGACTTAAACTAGATTTGTAAAATGCACATGACATTTTAAAAATTACAAATTAAAAAACATGGAAAATTGAAATAAATTGCACTGATTATTACATTGCAAACAAATATAAGCTCATAGAAACAAATTTTGCAAATTTGTTTAAAACATTTTTCTACAGTGAAATGTTTTTATTGTGAAATGCAAATGGAAAATGGAAGTTTTTCTAAAAAAAAAATAACGCCAGTGTCAAAAACATTTTGCTATTATTTTTTCATCAACTACCAAAAATCTTACTCGCATTAAAATGTTACAGAATCATTACAGCACCTAGGAAACAAAAAAATAGTCAATGCACAAGAAGTCATAAACAGAGTAAAAGCCAGATATTAAATGAAAATATTACATATATTGATATTATATTTTGTCACGTGCATTGCACTTTTAACCAATAACTGTCCAAACAGTTGCCTCCCTGCTTTCATTTTCCCTTTTCTCTCACGTGTGTAATATCACTAATAAATACAAATTTTAGTAATAATTTTTTTAAATATATATTCAATATTAGTTTTTTTAAATTGAACGTTAACTATTTTTATAATTAAAATATTATTAACTTATCGACGAATGAGTTCATCAATGAATGATAATTATTTACCGGAAAAAATTACCTGGGTCCGTGCACGCGCAATATATAGAATTATTAGAAAAATTTTTTTAATCGCAAGAATTTCTCTTTGCACTATTTTTCACTTTCTACAACATGTCGTTTTCACGTTGCATTTTTCATCACATATTAAAGTTGTTAAATATAAAATATGTATATAATTATAAGACATTTATGCGCTTTGAGCTTTTGTTCTATATCTCCCGACATAAAATAACGCACAACTTTGTTACATAACGTTCTCGGTCTGCAATATAATACTTTTAAAGCAACGTTAGAACACGTTGCATGACATGGTTAAATCGTAATATTGGAGTCAATATATTATGGAATAATCGCGGTGTCAATATGGAATAAACTACAAACGTGCTCTCAGTCAGTTTTATAAAAAGCACAATTTGTTTCTCTCACATACGGCGTATTATATGGGAAGCCTGTTGCTTCTATGATATAATCGAACATTGGCTCGGAACTTGCCGACCCTCGTCTGCAGACTAAACGACTGATGCTGGGTTAAATTTGCACAAAGCTGTGTTAAGAGGATAATAGATTCGTGTTGTTACACGTACAGTTCAGTTTATATCGACATACATATGTATAACTGATGTAGCGAAAGCGATAGACTTCGTAGATTATTCATCCTACAAAAATGATGTGACTCAAATAATACTTACAAAAATATATATAATCTCTGCTGAGCCAATACGAGCTGTTAGCTCAACCAAAAAGTCTTTTCATAACTTGATATAATAAAATGTATTTTATTTTTTTGAATAAAAGTTTAAAATATTTGAAAAATATTTAAAATAAAAATTGAACCGTGATCATTTACTCGTAATCAGTAGAAAGAGTGTTCCAGTGTTCTTAAGAACGACTTGAGAAAATTTAAAAATTAAGACGCTAAAAGGCTACAATTACATTTACACGTTATATTAGTTTCGAACGATAATTTCGATTAAACCGTGCAAATATATTATCCATCATGTATTACCTTATTTTTTGTTAATCTTATTATTTCTCTTCTTCTCTGACTTTCTTCGAAAGTTTGCGCAGCAGATAATTAACTTTTCGCGAAAGATCTCCAGGCAGTTTCATCTTAATAACCGTACATTTTGTGAAGTTTATCAGTGTAATAGTCAAATTTATAAGACACACACAACACATAAACTCTTAATCTGCGAAAAGCAAAAGCAAAATTAAGGACCTTAAGGAAGCGTTAAATCCATACTGTACTCGACTGTTGATCTTACGAAGAAGCTAACAAATTTGCTCCATTGTAATTTATTCGATAAAATTTTTTTCATCTTCGCAACTCCTTTTTAACTAAAGAATGTATTATTTCTCGTAACATACAGATATGAGATTACTAGTACAACTATCAATAATTTCAACACTTTTTTATATATCCGTAATGCAAAATGTACTTTTTATTCGAATACTTTTTGTATTCATTAAAATATGTTTAAGTCCTACCAATTTTATGTACGAGTGTGCATTCTTTAGACTGTCATAATAAAAAGCACAATTTTTATACTTTTCCATAGAAACTTTTGAAGTAATAAATCGTAGATAAAAATGGAATCAAATTTATGAAAGAGACAGAAGGAAAGGCCAGTCGTTGTCTGATTTTATAATCCATGTTTCGAAAACTTTAATAACAACAGTTAAAAAAAATGTATCTGTCAGATTAAAAGTCAGAGTCACTCACCTTTCGAAGGTAAAACCGGGCGCGTCGAAAGGCGATGTAACAGCGAGATTCAGGAGGAGGCTTGGTGATCCGTCTTCAAGTTCGTCGGCAATCCTCTGAGTTTCAAAGGCGAGACCCGCTCGGTATGGCGAATACCAGTCAACTGACTGAATCCAAAGCTCCGCGTGCTTCAAGTTATACGTAACGCCAGCAGCGCGGTGACGTCACGGGGCACAGAGACCAATCGGAGGGCTGAGCTTGCGCCCTAAACAGGGGTAGAACGGCCCCCACCGATCGGTTTAAGGGGAGCTTGCACCTGGACATGAACGGCGATTCGAACGGCGATCGCTTGTTCTCCTTTTGCGCGCGATTCCCTCCCCCCTCCCCGCCCCCTTTTTGCTCACTTCCTCGACCGCGTACTTCGCCCACGTGAAAAATGTTCAACCATGACGTCGATAACGTACCCCCTCGCACGCTGGTGAATGGGGAAGGCGTTATAAAACCGATCGGCGTTATTAAACGGATGGCGCGATGTCGCGTTCAGCATGACGAGTTTACTTACTTCGCTGACCAACCCTGACCCCATAGTTCACGCCTCCGTCGGTGGTCATCGCCTGACTTGTCTTAGAAAGAGGGACGAGTCGGTACTCGTAGCCCTCTCGCGAGTTAAACGAGAGCGAATTCAAGTTTTTCTGTTATTTCTCTGCGTACGATTAATGTGGAACTGAAGCAATCTTAGTGATTAATAAAGACGTACACTGAAAAAAATTTCTGGTTGAATATGGACGAATCAGATAATTCCTTTAGGATTTACCAGAATTTCTGTAGGATTACAGGAATTCTGGTAAATCCTAAAGGAATTATCTGATTCGTCCATATTCAACCAGAAATTTTTTTCAGTGTACGTAACTTCTACACTTGAAGGAACTTCTTTCTCTCGTGCTTTAACATAAATTACTAGTCGCAAATCTTCCGGAATGAAGGAGACAAAATAATGTTCTCTATGTCTTTTAAAACGGTACCTTCAATATTTTAACAGCACAAAAATGTCGTTTGACCAGGGAGAGCTTTAAAAGCTGATTCTCGACATTTTACGAATTCAGAATTTAAGAAATACAAATGAGTACTGGAACGTAGTTTTCTCGTTTCCTTTCGCTCGAAGAACAATTTAAGAATATAATGAAAAGCGCAGTAGGCATAACATTAAACACAAGAAAACGTACTTGGGATTACATTTCTTCGCATTTTAATTCACTTAAAATCGATTACGAGCCAAAGATAAATATTGTTATATCTCAAAAGACACGTCCCCTCGAATCTGTCCACGTAAAAAACAAATTGACGTTATTAATACTTCACACATACGATTATGTACACAAGAGTGATCGTGATGTAACAGGACATGAAGCGGATACTATAAAAAAACCACTTTAAAGGAGTGCAGTTTTTATAGCAAGCCGCGGTCATTATAAAGTCCCTATAAAAGCCTACCGCGGCGTCATTAAGTTTCGCAGTCGTTCCAAAAACGCGAAGCGCCGCAACGTCCCTTTTTCTATCAACAGGAATACATCAGGCAACCGAGCTGTGCAATTATTCTCGGTATTACCGTGCGAGAGAAGCGGAATCATTTATCAAGAGAGACGCTGTATCCAGAGAGAGAGAGAAACGCTATTCTCACTTTCGCATATTAAACCGCCAGGCATCTTTTGTTATATAAATTAACAACCGATTAAAAGCGAACGAGCGAAGATACAAATTAAAAACGTTTCTTTCTGATAACGATGCGAGTCGGACGACGAAATACGTAACGGTTATGCGTATAATGCGCTAATAATATTAGAACTCGGTATATAGGCTGCTGAGACATGATTTTCGCTCGAGGAAATAGACGCGATAACCGAATTAGAACCCCAAAGCGCGCTAATCGCCGTCTATCTGTGATCACGGAAGATGGCAATCTTTATGGAGATTCATGGAATACAACCGGGGCAAGCGGCGAACTTTGCCGTTGTAAAACGTTGAACGTTTATTCGGTACGTAAATGAAGCATTCGCATTTATTTTTATACAGAGAGGGCTTTGACTCTCATCGATCCGTTATTCCTGCAGTTATTGTAAACCACAGCAATATCGGTAGCATCTGCATTAGTTTAAAAGTGCCATTTGAAGATAAACATTATCGATGTGTTATCGCACGAGTTTTAACAGCACTTTTCGAATGAAGAAAGAGGTATTTGCTAATCAAATCTGTTCATATGTTCGACGTCATCGCTTAACGAGATTCCCGCGTTAAGCAATTGCATATCTCGTCGCCGTTATCGTCCAACTGTCACAAAACTGCCACGATAAAAGCGAAAAGTAAATATAAAAGTGCACACAGATGTACTTAATATAACAATAATACAATTAATAAATTCGTTAGTGCGTCGCTTTATTTATACTCACGCACAAATAGTACACCGAACGGTATCGAGACAGGAAAATCCTTACGAAAAAGTAGCGAAATAATTACTAGAAAATTATACTGTATATCGATAATTGAATCCTTAGAAATTACCGATGCACAGTACTTTTCTAGTAATTATTGCGTTGCTTTTTCGTAAGGCAAGGAAGAGAAAAGTGGAGATAAGGATAAAAGTGAGCGAGAGAGAAAGTTATAATCTAGTAGTAGCAATAAGTAAAGTTCAGACGACGTTGATGATTTAGAGAACCGTGTGTTATATCAATTGGAACTTTCGCAAAATTACGCAGCTTTGCGTAATAGTGTACCAATGTAGCGGTTACACTTATACAATAAGTCTGCGAGGATACATTTTACACATTACAATGAAAGAAAAGTGCATCCGTTGTAATAAGGCAATATACGATTAACAAAATTAAGAGAGTTAATTTGAAAGTAAATATCATTACATATATTTGTCAGTTTGACGTTTGAATATTTGGTTATTAGGTAGAGAAACTGATTTGCCAAAGCGTATTTCTTCAAAAATGTGAGAGCGGCTAAATTGAATCTGTATTAGTCTCAGATAATAGAAGTGTCTCTTGTTTTAGTACTTTCCGAACAGAAGGGAGCAACAGCAGCGTTCCCGATCGATCGATCGCGATTTGCACCTTTAGCCGCGAATGTTCTTCGTGAACGAAGAAAAAGTTACCTTATAACACTTCTGCAGAGTATTTTTATAAGCTGATGTATTATATAAAAGACAAGTGGAGGGTAGTCGACGCCATTATACTGACCTTTGAGAAAAACGTGTGCGCGGCTTACGAACGCTGTATATATTCAAGCATCCTTGTTGTAGCATCCTCAAATTGGTTCATGATATGTATGTGTGTGTGTGTGTGTGTGTGGAGGGGAAGTCGATAGGCATTATCTTCGGCGTTCCATCTTCTCTGTCGAATCGCGTGTGAAGAGGACAAGTACCGCTGTAGCTGCCGCTGGCGGAGCATTGTACACATATAATAAAAATGCTATATATTGCAATAGTATATAGGGTCTAGAAAAATATATTTAAAGATAAATAAAGATTCTTTAATAAATATATTTAAAAATATATTTAAAAGATAAAAATGCTATATATTGCAATAGTATATAGGGTCTAGAAAAATATATTTAAAGGATAAATGAAGGTTCTTTAATAAACGTCGACGTTGCTTTGTTGACTGAAAGGTTAAATAAATCTTCATTTGTTGCAACTTTTTAATTCCTCATTGTTAAACTTCTTAACGAAAATGTGCCTGAAATAATATTATAATATAAAGCGCAATTGGGCGCAGTTCGTGATCAAGGAGTCAATTTTTTAATTATACGAGTTCTGCAATTTACAAACTTTTTTTTAAATAGAATAAGCCATTGTCATAATTAAAACTCTTTGAAAAATGGAATATGACGGTTCGCACGTCGCGTTAGAGTCGAAACGACTTGTGCGTTATCGTCGCGCACACATTGCAAAGTTAGTTTCGCGATTGAAAAAGACACGGCGGTTTTTCCTAAGGAGTTCGAAAGGAGCGACTGTGTGGCATTTGCAAGAAAATAAAATGGCTTTAGTTTCACGGTCGATCTGTTACGGTCGCGAACCGTTACCAACGTTCAGAGAAGAAAACATCCCCGAGTGATTGTCTCCAACGTTCTTCTTCGCGAGACACGTATGTCAAATGCAATCCGCGCGCGTACATAGAATGCTTCCTAACACTCCGATCGAATTTTCCCGTGCTATTTACTTGTATATGTATATACGTGCGAAAATATCTCACTCTCGTTGCTCACTTATCATTGCAATTGTTTTACCGTTCAATATATTAAATAAATCAAATGTGTACGCGCAGATGCGCGCGTACGTGTGCATGCGTATGTAAATAAAATAAACTCACACACATGTAGAGGGTGAGTCTTTCCATATCTGACAAAATTTTTGAGAAGGTAAAACGGATGGAGATGAACGGAAAAGTCCTGTACCATTTTGTAATTTTCGTAATAGTTAACGAGTAATTAATTATTAAAAATCGTTGTCTTAGGCCGGCCTACCGCCCAATTCGAGCGCGTGGCGAGATGTGACCGCCCGGCGATCGATATTGCTATGCGCACATCTCGCCACGCGCTCGAATTGGGCGGTAGGCC
>NW_011967031.1:10527-16503 GCF_000949405.1 Vollenhovia emeryi | reverse complement strand
CTCGCCACGCGCTCGAATTGGGCGGTAGGCCGGCCTAAGACAATGATTTTTAATAATTAATTACTCGTTAACTATTACGAAAATTACAAAATGGTACAGGACTTTTCCGTTCATCTCGATCCGTTCTACCTTCTCAAAAATTTTGTCGGATATGGAAAGACTCACCCTGTATATGTAATATTGTTTTATTTGAAATATATAAAATGCTAAGACGCAAATAATTGAAACAGTAGGCAATCTTATATCACACTTAGGACCTGCTTTTCCAACCCCTTGGTAAGCTAACTGATAGTTAAATTATGTCTGTCTTTGTCTGATTTAAAGGGAAAACAAAGACGTATGTACGATTTAGTTAACTTACTTTTATAAATATATCGTCTCTTAATGCTGCAATTGAGATTATTTGAAGTAAATCGCTTTTCATTATTTCATCTCATTTAATCACGTCTATTTGCCGTTGAGAGAAGCTTCCGCACGTACTAATCGACCCCATCTTTTTATTTTACATGCCATACGAACTAACAGATCGCCCATCACACAATAGACGTGTCCGCTTGATTTATATCGTAAATTCAATTGACGTCGAAACTGAAAATATCTCGCCACCCGCTTTCCTCGCAGGCGCTTTGTACCTTCAGCTAAAATGCAAATGGCATTTGTATACATATCATAAAATATTTCTTACTAATTACACATTGAAAAATAATGAACAATTTTTATTGTACGCTTATGATTTTTCGCGAGAGAAAAAGAACGTATCTTTACGGTCGTTTCATTATTGCAGAACACGTGAAAACTACATGGAAACGAATTTTTTGCTACAGTATTAATGAAATTGTAATAAAATTACGTTATTGTTCAATTAATTAGTGCAGTACGCTTCAATATTTATTTTATACTCGACAATTTTGTTGCAACTCGTTCAATTCCCTTCTTACGTTATTGTCTCGTGAATTGTAGTCGAACGCAATAATCACAAAGGGTTGAAGAAACGTCGAAGATATCGTATCTGTATTGATTTGCCACTTTGGCCTGAACGCGAGAAACGGAAATGTTCCGTTCGCAAAGGATAAAAGGAACGGAAAAATTCGCCGCACGGTATGATCGACTATTTTTATTTTAGCAAAAGATTTAATCCGGAAACTATTGATCGATCAAATTTGACGACCCCATGAAGAACCGCATCCTGTCGAAGATCCTTATTTATCTCCTTTCAGAGATTGATGGGTTCCGATTTAATACTCGATATCCTGTTATCGCCATACCGGAAGCACAGCGATCGAGTTTAAAGTGACTCGTCGCATCGCTCATAAACGTGAACACACACACACACACACGCCGACGTCTGGTACGTTCATTTCCGATAAATAAATTATTGTATCAACTGTCTAATTTGGGAACAGCAAAATTTCTCGCCGCCATAGTATCAGACGGCGAAACTCCAGAAAAGAATAATAAGTCAGAAATTGTATTGTTCTAGTTGGAGACGGGCAATTGTACCGACGAACACTTTAACTGCATGTGTTTTTAAAATAATTGTTTACCTCCTGCAAGTTTTGATTAGATTTCAAGTTCATATAAAGTACCGATATGTAATATTCCAAATGCATAAAGTCTTTTTGATTTTGCAACGTATGCGAAGTAAATAAAATGTTTAACCGTGATAGGATAGAATCGATTACGACAGCAATACAACACTTTCAAGTAATCTGTTCTTCACTGTTTCCATTCACTGTTTCCAACTGTAAAATTATCCTATGGCAAGCAGGATTGAATAGCGGATTCTACAGTCAATAAAAAGTGTGTTTCTTTTTTGTAGAAAAAATATTGTAGCTATTTAGATTCGTGCAAATTCTTGAATGTGATACTTCAGAGCTTGCTACCTATTCGATCTTTAATGTGTGAAGTCATTGTAGTAGCAAAAGCAAAGATACAGAAAAGAATTTTCTCATTAAAAATGATTAATTTGTCAAAAGTTTTATAATACATTTAGTGTATTTTAGATTTCTTTTATTTGTATAATTTTTAATAAATCCAGAATCCTGTTGTAGCCTCAAAAGTTTTATAATACATTTAGTGTATTTTAGATTTCTTTTATTTGTATAATTTTTAATAAATCCAGAATCCTGTTGTAGCCTCAAAATTTTATTTCACTAAGGTTCACTTGAAATTAAATAAATAATAAATTTTTCTACAATTTCGTTGCGCTTCCAAAACTCTATACTTACATATAAAATATTTCTAAAATACTTACAAAATACAATTAGCGATTGTTCATAATTCAAAATACCTGCAACTTCGACATTTTTATTAAGATCTGTACTTTAAGCTAATCCATTTTCGGCGTGTAATCAAAGTTAGTACGATTCTATAATAGTATTGATATTGCAAACTTAACTAAAGTAAATACAATATTTCCATCACTATTGCGAATGCAAGGTTCTCCAGTCAGTTTATTTGCTTCAATAAATCAAACAGAACATACAAGAAGACGGAGATTAAAAGGCACGATTAACAGTCCGACTCTCTGACTGTTTTTATAGTAATAACCGTGATGAGCCTGCAACCATTGCATCCGTTTTATCATTCTTTCCGGATCGTCTAGCATGTAAATGAACCACTTGGCCATCCACGAGAAAAACATCGGCCGTAAGAAGAATACCGTTCTACGAAATACAATATAAAATTGAGTAATTACTCCGATACAATTAATTTTTCACTAACATTTTAAAAAATATATAATGTGTGTGCATGGTGAAATAAAGGAGCCATTAACTTTGAAACGTATGCTAGAATTTTTCGAGACTTTTTACACTGTGCGTACAAAAAATATGTATAAATAAGCGGATTAATTGAATTTCTTAGCATTAATTTAAATATTTTTCTATCTTTCGCTTTAATGTACGACATTAACAAATAAGAAATAGAAGTAAGAGAATAATTTATTTAATATTGACGGTCTCCATAATTTACATATTTCTTGCAGTAACGACATAAAAGTTCTCTAAAAGACCTCACGCTTTTTAAGATGCAATTAATATTTTTTAAACTCAATTGCGAGATTGAACCGTCCTTTTATTCTTTTGCCACCAAGAAGGAGAAAAGAAAGCAGCAGAAAGCAATGGAAACAGAAGTTATTTATATTTTCTCTTCAAACTTTTTACTTTCGTTTCCACTTCTAATGTCTACTTCCATTTTCACTTCTCTTACTTAACAATTACAATGCTCTTTAATTTTTCAACACATTTGTGTGCACCCTTGTTCAAAACATCCATCATCGCTTTCTTACACTTTCTTTAATTATAGGGGAGAGTTGCCGAATACGTACCTCATCAATATTTTATATTATTACTTGATATAAGCAACATTTTAGTAATAACAACATGAAATCAATGAGAAAGAAATAATATAGACAAAAAATTAACGCGATACATCTTATTTTGTGAATGCTAACAACATTAAAAAATTCAGGTACAACTGATGTTACTTTTCGATCAATTTTTATAACTGATTAATTTTTATAGCCGATTATAATGCCATTTTATTATAAATTTTTATTTTTCCATAAAAGAAGGTTTATTGTAGAATATTTTACATTTATTGGATATACAAATTTACAATTATTATAAGGATTAAATAAATATTTTTATAAAATCCATCAAGTTTTCTAAATCTTACCATCACAAGGTTTTCTATCTCGTACTGGTACGATTTTATAAATAATAAACGATATACGTAAGAGGGATACAATTAATATAAATATAAATGTAAATTTTAAAGATAACATTAAGCAAATTGTATTTTAACGTCCTTTCCTTCGTCGTTAATTATTATTTTTGATCATACCTTTCGCAACATGTCACAAAAAGCCTTATAACCAATTAATTTGTTATTAGAGAAACATTAAACATGTAATAATAAATGCCTGAAACATCAAACTACAACTTTCAACGGTTGTTTGCGTACAAATCAGTACTAACTGGGATATAAAATAAATAATACCTTAAGTGGTACGCATCCAGCAACTCTTCCCTACGTCCTTTCCAGACAATTGTCTCTTCGCGATACTCATAGTTTATTGCGAGACAAAAGTACACCACTTTTGCTCTTTCCTAGATAAGCTATCATGATTGTTAGATACAAGTAAGGACATAATCTAAACAGTGCCGTTTTAGTGAGATCGTTCAATCGGCTCGTAAACGGAGGGGAAGGATAAAGAATACGATTGTGAGAATCTTGACAGATAGGTCAGTGCACATCGAAAGAAATAATGGAATGCGTGCGTATGTAGGGTCAATATGCCGAGAAACCGTTTTCACGTAATCTCGGAAAAAGGAGAAAGATCTAAAAAAAATTAAAGGAGAATTAACGCATGATCGGCTTTTATTTTCTAATGGATCAACTTGACTTCCCATTAACGCCCTCGTTTTCGATCGGCACCGTTGCTTTCTTTGTGAAAAATTTTTTCCATTCGTCTCAACTCAAATAATAAAAATTGATTGCAAAATGACGTATGTCTTTAAATTCTAAATAAAATTTTAATATTCATATTGGTCAATTTTTAAAATAAACAATAACATTATGTTATTTATCCAATATGTTTAAATATTTTTAATGTCTATCAGCACTTTTATTTATTTTAACAATCTTTCATAATATTAATTACAATATGTATGCAGATAATATTACGCGAGATACAATCACACGAGTGTTTCTGTATCAACAACTAAGAACAGTTTACTTTCGCGCAATTTAGATATGGTGTGATTATAATAAAAATAAATTAATAGCTTTACTGTAAGGAATACAATATTATCAACAATATCAAGAGATTAAGGAACAAACAAATATATAGACATCGATCAGATTCTGGACCATCCAACTCTGGGCTCTAAGCGGCGTTACTAAACTTACAATTGGATGACGGACGACGTATTCAATGTTTGAAATAGCTAAATCTAGCAGCAGATTGACCCCGAAATTCACCGAATAATTGTTTCATGTTTCTTGTATAACTGTATGAAAAATCTGTTTATATTAATAATTTAATGATGAAACTTAGGGCGCAACTAAGGAACTGAATATGAGAAAGTACATAAAGAGAAAATAACATTCTATAATCAATTATTTATTAAATGTTAGTTTTAGAGAAATTTATGTAACTAATTGTATCACGTTAATTTAAATACTGTTTGAAAATGATTATATCGTATTACATTTGTAGTATTGTTACACTAAAATATATTACCTTTTATCGTAAAATACTTCTTCAATTGCGTGGATAAAATTTTGAAGTCTAATCTGCAAGTGGCGTATACTAACGTTTTTAGCCACTCATATTTCTTTATTGGACTTTTGATGTGTACAAAAAGACATTACGATCAATAGCATACCTTTCCAAATTGCATTTTGCGTGCCGAGACCAGCAGGCATCCAGACTACTTTTACATTCTTCTAAGCTGATCATAAAAATTTATTAAAACAATTTATCTTCCAATTACTAGGAACAACTTATAAAATTTATATAAACATTTCGTTAATTATGAAAACCACAACTAAATTAATACAAAGTATAATATTTCTTAATGAATCTTTTCTTCAGGTTGTGTCATCTGCAAATCATTTTTAAAGAAAAACAAATCTTTTATTATATTAAAAACTGAGCTTATTGCCAACCACACTGGCAAATTTTATTGAACTCGTTACAATGTTTCGACCATACTTCAGGTTCTTTTCAAATATTACAACAATACTGCAAATCAACAATACAAAGTAAAAATATAAATCATTATTTTCACGATTATAAATTTTATTCTACTCAATATTAGTTCCAAGAGAACACAACATCTAAAAGTCAGATTTTATAGATTAATATTTGTCAAATGACATAAGTAAATCATAATTGAATTTAAATATTAGACTTTTTCTAAAGAATACAAGTATATGATAAGCAATTAAACAATTATTGAAAAAATA
>NW_011967031.1:1854-9570 GCF_000949405.1 Vollenhovia emeryi | reverse complement strand
TGCTAATTTGAGCCGCGAAATAAATTTTTGCAACTCCGTAGAATCGTTTGAGTTCGCGAATTTTTCGAAGTTTAAATCCTTTATTATATTTCCACCTCGCTTCCTAGTGTAAAAGCATCTTCGAGGAAAATCATCTTAGGGAAGCGAAAGTAGAGGCTTCGCCCTTTAAAATGAGCCCAGAAACATTGTCGTACGATTTTGTTTCACGAAGTTATAGCACTTTAAAAATCGACAATTTTTCGGCAATATTTTAGTGATCCTTCAATTTTGCTGTCGAGTGTATATGTACATCTAGTTTTATGCTTTTCGTTTTTATTTTTCTAAGAATTGAAAAAGTTAACAGAACTTCTCTTTGCGCTATTCATTTCACAATCATTACATTGTCCGGTATTTCAAATGGCATTTCAACATCTTCTACAGCACTTGCAGCTTCCGACTAGACAAAATCAATACAACGATCTTAGTCTTGTTTAGTTCAAAAATTTTCTATTTCACATCTGTTCCTAATGATATTATGATGGCTCCGCTTTTTGCTTCGTCAAGAAATACACGCACATCCCGTAAGATAATGATAAAAACATTTCGATGATACACAAAAATATTATACAAAATCAATATACAAAATATACCTAATAAAAATCTAAATTCTAAATCGGCAAATCGAGAGTATCCCAGTGAGAAATCGACATCGACGTTGACAAATTGACGTCCATTCGACTTGACTTCGTTTCGATATCGATCGACGAGTCTTTCTCGCTGGGATTCGATATTGACAAAATGGATTATTCTAAGCAAAGGGCTATTATCAAATTCATTCAAACAATTTTCGTGCACAGGTCCGGCAATTGGTTCCGCGACCTGAGCACGCAGTTCTCTAGTCTCCAGGGCACTCGGTGGCAATGGAATCTCAAACTCGAACATACAATGACTATTGATTACGACAATACTATTACTGTCATTTTCTATTTCATTATAACATATTCCTCAGCGAGCCGTTGAACGATAATCAAGAAATAATAGTGTGATCGCATGAAATCGTCTGTCATAAAATATATAGTATTCTACGTTCTCTGCCACAAACTTGCGAGTTTTGCAATATCTGAACTTGTATAAGGTCGAGCTGTCGACTAACTTACAAAGACCACCCATAAAATCATTGAGCCACGGTGCAGCACTTAACGACATAAAACCAAATATTAGGTATAGAATTTTCAATTTCGTAGGTGGGACAACGAATTCTCAACGTTCGTTGTTGTTTTTCTCTCGACGCGGTGACGTATGATGTTCTTGCGTGCCATCGTGTACCCGAAGGTCGCCGCGCTATCACTCGCTCGCCGAACGTCAAGCCGGTAAGCAGTGGCGATAGTCGCTCCGTGCGTGGTATTACTTTTGCGTTATCAGTCTCCAAGACCCGATCGCGATGAATGCAGGGATAAATCGTTAAGGATTTGCACATCTTTATCAGTAACAAGTAACGTTCCTCGATTAATTACGAATTGTATGTTGAGGCGACGGCTCTTTATCAACGTATACATAGATATATCACGAGACTAACTCATCTAAAATATCAACGTAAACGTCGTAAACCATCGTAATCCTTTTTACCCGACTAATGTTGATTAATTCCATGGTACTTTGTCGCGATTACATCTCGTTTGCGCACCGCGCTTTTAATTATCTATCGATTTCGTGTAATCTGTTCCATTTTCGGGAAAAGAGAGAAATTTGTGCGACTTCGGCGTTCGCGCTGTAATTCGCTCTGTCGTTGTTCGCAACTCGAACGGGCAGGAAGTAAAGAAAGTCGCTTATCGCACGTCGTTATATTATGTAAAGGTAATCGAATATTATCTCGGTTAACTGTTGCAATTAATAACAACTATTTATTGCTGGAAATTTCGCTCACATAATTTATTTCGAGGATTAGATTGAATGACAAAGATCGTAAAATATCGTTTCGTTGCGGACTAATAACTACTTCTTTACCGCAGATTATGCTTCCGGTGCTCACGTTGCGTTTTATATCGCCAATTCAATAGTGATTTATCCATTCTTCCGAATCAAAAATGCAAGTTGTTAGTTTGAGTAATTTGTATAATAGAGATCGAGTCACGCGATATTTGTTAATAATATTTCGTGCGTTTCGCGGTATTTCCCATCGCGTACGGGAGTGCCCGAAATTTCGCGCGATCGATGATTATCTCGAGTGAGTTAGTCGAGTGTCGTGTGAGTGCAACAAGGAAATCTGAGAGGAGGAGGAGGCATCGGGCAACGGCAGAGAAATAGTGAGATAAGTGTCTTATATTTTTATGTTATTTGCTACTTGTGCAAAATAAAGCATCTATTGTGTGTTTTTATTTTATTTATTCAAACGATTCGAACGAGAATTCGAATAAGTGTTAGAGACAAAACCATACATATAAAATTTTGTGAGTTTTTACTTTTGGAACTATTTTGCTATGCATCTTCTGACACTGCCGACAAAGTCACCACTTTGTGCGTATCCATGCTACGCCTATTTTTTAGGATTGTACCGTAAAATTCAAAATTACATTCACATAAGTTATCTGCATGATATTTACATCAACTTTTCTCATGTAGACAATGTAAATTTTATAAATTAGATGTCAGAATGCATAGCACAGACGTGCACCAAGTGGAAATTTTATCGACAGAGACAGAAAACGCGTAATAAAATAGTTCCAAGAGTAAAAATGGGCGTAAGAGCGCGCAAAACAGTCTCCCGAAACGGTATCAAGTACAACGTCGGCATGGCTGCTCTCAGGTTTATCTCTGGAGGTACAAATGCTAAAATTTATAAGGCCATTTCTCAGGCAGCACACATTGGTTTCGAAACCGTTTCCTAAACGTTTTCACGTATCGTTTCAAAACCATTTCATAGAAACGTTTATCAAAGGTAAAAATGTCCATCAAAAAAACGTTTTGGGTAACATGAAAAAATCAATTTTTCGTTTTTGTAAAAACGTGAAATATCCCAGACAGCACAGATCTCCTGAAGACGTTTTAAAGACATCCTCTGGACGTCCTTATGTCTTAAGAATGTTCCCAGGACATCCATAGGATATCGTGTGCTGTCTGGGATGTATACGTTTTTAAAATTAAGGTTTAAAAACGGTTTCCATTTAAACCGTATATTTATGGTACTTTATGTTTCTTAGGTATTAGACACGTCTAAGAAACGTGTGCTGCCTGGATTGGGAAAGAGCTACCTCAAAAAGAATACAAATGACTATAAGAAATATTTAACTAAAAAGGAACAATATATTTTATTTAATACAAGAGTTCTTTTTAACAAAGAGATCTGCTTAATAAAAATACTAAAATATTACTAATATCTACTATTATATTGATTTATTTGACAAGTGAGTACAATGTAACATATGGTATAAAGGATTATACATATTTATGTAAATAATATATTATACTTTTGTGAATATTCACGTTTTTAATATTAAATTCAGTAATAACACGCACTCTCTGTTGATATTTAACAGTTTAAGCTTGTTTGCTTTTGCACAACTTAAATACAATATATGTATAATTGTAGCAAAAATTAATTAATTTTCTTGTTAAAAAGTATATACTCAACAATATTATGAAGAAAATAAGGAACAAAACTGCGTAGACATCGATTAGATTTTGTACCATCCAACTCTGAGATCTAAGTGGCGTTGCTAAACTTCCATTAGGATGACGAGCGGTGTATTCAATACTCCAAACAGCTAAATCTAATGGCGGGATTGGCCGGTCCCGGAATTCACTGGATAATCGTTTCATGTTTCTTGTATAACTGCACAAAAATTTTATTAATATAATACAAACTTATAGCACGACTTAACTAAAAATAAAAGCTGCAAAGACATGCATGAAAATAAAATTGTATAACATATTAATTTTTAAACATTATTTTAATAAAAAATTTCTTAAACCGATTGTATCAAATTATCCAAATAGCATAGAGAATCCAAAAAAATGAAATTTGAATTTCGGAAATAATGAATTTCGGAAATATGAAATGAATTCCTTTCCATACCATTTTTGTTCTAAAAACTTCTTAAAAGATCAAAATTAATTTATTTCTGTATATCCAATTCTAAGCCTTTTTTCAACGACAAATAAAAATTTTTTCAAACCAAAAATAAATTCTCTTGAGTTCAAAATAAATTACGCTAACAAAAGTTTTTTTTAATTCTGAACTGATTTTTAGTTTCTAACAATCGATTTCGAGACGAGATCGAGACGAGAACGAGACTTTTCTAGTCTCGTGCGCATCTCTACATAATGCAGATATTATTTAAAGTAATTGTACTTATTGTGCATTACTTTTTTTCAATAATAATTGTTACACTCAAATAGAATACCTTTTATTGTAAAGTATTTTTTCAATTGCATGTAGTACGGACTGTGTAGATAAAATTTTAAAGTCTAAGCGTATACCAACGCCTTTAGCCACTAATACTTCAGCATTAGACTTTTGATCCATAAAGAAAGGCGTTACAATCATTGGTATACCTTCCCAAATGGCTTCTTGGGTGCTAAGAAGACCAGCATGCATCCAGACTGCTTTCACATTTTTATGAGCTTAAAATAACAATTCATTATAATAAATTTATTTGTCAACTAGTATCGTCAAAATTTGATGTAATAAAACAAAATAATTTTTTAAACGGTATTATATTTAAATTTTAAATTTTAATCGACTTCAGCTGGCCACATTTATTGAATACGCTTTCACAACGCTTCGACCTTTGGTTTAGGTACTTATCAAGTAAGATCTAGGAATAAATTTTTACATACAGTTTACGTGAGAAGTATAAACGAGAGCAACACAAGAAGGAGAGAGATAGCAGAAATGGTTTTTATAAAAATGACTAATGACGCTATCAATTTACAAAAAGACGCAGAAAATCTTAACGCTATTTATGACCGCGTAATTGACTTAACTTAAATCTGGACACCACTATTTTTTTATTATTTTGACTTATTCTCGTGACTTTTACTTGTTTTTAATTACACCAACCGACCAATATTTCAGTCCATCATGCCCCGTCATCTATCGAGCAATATGTTCTCGTGTATCAAACACTGACACTAAATTTTCATAGCATGTAAGTCTTTATATTAATTACATTCCAAATTTCTGCACCTTTCTCTCTTTCTAACTCTCTCAATTTTAGTATATGATCATACATGAAAATCCATTTTACATCGCCAAAACACACCCGAGTCTATGTATACGACCACCTCAAATAATGTCTCCAACAATTGTAAATTATTGTAACAGTGAACACAACATCTCCGATTTATTTAATTTATTTATACATATATTAATATTGTTAATCTCTAATTTATACAGTCAGATCGCTTGAAAAGGACCAAAACCCACGGTCGAAATGTAGCGATGCTTAAATCTTTAAAATTGCCAGATACGGTCAACAAATCTTAATGTTTTTAAAATTAAACAAATTGTATAAGAAAACATGTATCGAGTTTGACGTTTTTCATATTTTTTTTAGGTATCAGGGAACGTACGTACACAAAACTTCTTTTTGCGGTATCCACTTCATTGTCATGACATTATCCGGCATTTGAAATGATGCTTCAATATCTCGATCAATTATATCTAACTTCCAAAGCACTCGTTGTTTCAATTTCGACAGAGCCAATATAACGGCCTTAATCTTGTCTGGCCCGAAACATTTCCATCTCACATTTGTACCTAACGATATTACAATGGCTCCGCTCTTTGCTTCATCAAGAAATACATGCACGTTCTGCAAGATAATAAAAATAGAAAAATATATATTTTAATAATATATATTTCAATTCTACAGCAACTAATCAAAAGTAAATGATACACGTTTACAGAACGGATTATTCTAAACGTGAAGCATATTCCTAATTCTTTCAAATAAAATTCGTACGACATTCTTCGTATAAACTGTTTTTAGATAAATATTGAAAAATTGGAATATAAAAGCATTATTCTTACCTTGGGATACGTTACGACTTTATCTCCAGCAATCGGCTGTACGGTCTGAACGTGCAATCCCCCAGTTTCCAAAGTGTTCGGCGGTACTGGAATTGCAGGCTCAAACGCACAATAACTATTAATTAAAACTATATTAATACTGTCTTTTTCTATTTCGTGTAATGGCCTGATTGCGTGGCCTACATATTTCTCAGCGATCCGTTGAGCGTTAGGCAAGAAATAATAGTGTCTCAGAAGATCATCCACCATGAAATATAAAGTATTCCACGTTGTCTGCCACAAACCTACAGGTTTTGCAATAACTGAACTGGTATAAGGTCGAACAGTTGGATAACTTGGACCACCGGTGAAATCCTTGAGCCAAGGTGCACTGCCTAAAGGAATAAGGCCTACTATCGGTGGCTTACCCTTAGCATCCTGTAGAGAATGTGCAAGAAGCAAGAATAACAAAAAATAAAAATAAAAAGTAAAGAGAACGCAAGACTTTTTACGTTCTAATACTTTTTCACATTTTGTATATCACAAAAACCTATAAAATGCATTTTTTTTAAATATCCTTTCTCACGTAACAAAAATTATTATCACTGAACTGATGACTACTCGCTTTCAATACGACTTCAAGGCCGTGCGATGCCATAAAAACAAAATTTTACTTACAGAGTTGCTTCAGGTGCTTGCGACGAAGAAATGTACTGAATAATTTACAATTTCATTACAATGCAAATATACATCGCTTATCTTTACCTCCCACAATCCGTAGAAACATTGCTGTAGAGTAACGTCGTGTACTATAACATCAAACTCGACAGTCTTGATCATTTCCAGAAGTTCTTTTGCTGCTTTCGTTTTTATCACTGTGTCGCATTTTATGATGCCCCATAGATATGCAACATAAGCCATATAAAATTCGTTGAATTCCTCCCACTGATCAGGGCAATAATCTTCAAATTTGTCGTGAGACGTCATCACATCTGCGAAAACCTGAAAAAAGTCATATAAATCTGAAACTCTGAAGTATTCTTCATTATGTGAAACGAAATCAAACGATTAAATTTTATTTTTAAAAAATTAAATAGTATTTTAAAACAAAAAATGTGTTTATGTTCAAGTTCATACTAATAATATCTACTTACGTCGTACGTTAGGTTCTCCGCGAGTTTCCCCTCAATCTTAGTCTCCAGTACGCTCACTGTGTGCACATGATGGCCTTTGCGAAGCAGTCCTTTAACTAAATGCTCCGTCCAGATGTGATGACTGGTCGATGGAATACTCTGTATCAGTAAAACTGACAGTGGTTTCGATGTCACGAGGCCAATTGAAATACAGCAAATAAAGTAAAACGATAAAATAAAACAACTTGACATTGTTGAAACAAACGCGCCCCCTTGCTGAACTTTCGATCAGATCGCAAGACTAAAAGCAAAAGCATGTATTTCTAGTATGCATTCTAGTTTTGTGCTTCTCCTTTCTTTATTTCAAGCTAATTATAGCTACAATCCACATACCACAAATGACTGTTTGCCGGCTGATAGTCGACATTTTTTCACCTTGAAGTCAACTTTTTAAGTCGACATTTAATTAACTATTTATAAGATGGTTTATTGTCGACTTTAACTATAGACTGAAAGTCGACCTAAAGTCGACATTTCCAGGAACCCACATAGCACAGCGACATCACAGTGATATCAGTGTGATATCTGTTTAAG
>NW_011967031.1:0-1814 GCF_000949405.1 Vollenhovia emeryi | reverse complement strand
CGACTAAAAAAATATTTTTTCGTTTTACCGAAAGACATAAAAATCTTTTTATCATCTTCTTTCTTATGTTTTCGGCAAAGTGCAAAAATGTGTAAAAAAAATATCTGTTTGGCCAATCTTTCTGGTCAATATGTCAAACCGATATATGGCGAATCGACGTCTCACTTTCCAACTGTAGTGCGATGGCCGCGACATGCACGCTCCTTGCTTGTTCGTGAATTATCAGTGTCTTCCTGATAGACGACAATCGTATCTGGACGTGAGACAAGTCATATTTTTCGCGCGGCTGCTGAATTAATACGATTTAATTTGTCGATTAATACAAGTTAATCAAGAAAACCGTTGCTGATCCGCTTATTCCGTTCTGTGCGGGCGGGCGGGCGTGCGGACGTGCGGTCGTGTGGAATATACAGGGTGTCAAATTCGTTTGTGACCATTCCAAAAATTATAGTAGATTGGATCCAACTGAGAAGAAAAGTTATATACCATTTTGCAAAATTCGTAATAATTTTCGTGTAATTAAGAAAAACGTCTGAGTGAATAAGCGCACGGAGGAGCGGAAGGCCGGACTGACTTTACCAGTTGTTGTTACGCCTTATATTTATTATGGTAACGACACATATCCATAATTTCAGTTCTTGATGATTTTTCGAGGTAAGAAAGATTGCAAGTAAATAGTTTATCCCTACTATTAGTATAAATTTATTGTGAAAATATACAAAACCCGTAGTTAATTGCAACAAAGAACCATGTCTAATCCCAAAATAATTTTAATATTATATAAGGTGTGTTATTATAAGTAGAATACACCTACAATGTGTCTCGCTTTGAAAATTTAGCACAATCGTATACAAAACATGATTTCAAAGAACGAGTTTACATTCTTATATTTAATCAAGATTACTTTTCGAGTTCGACAATAATTTAGTTTAAAATTGAAATCTATACTAGCACAGATATTTCAACATTTGTTATAAAGTGTTTAGATTGACTAATCTTATTACATAATTTAAAAGTCGAATATTTTAAATTGGGCAAAAGTTAATATTTGTGAGTTAAGATACATTTCGCAATGATTAAAAAACTATAAAAATGAATGGTACATATATAGAAAAACACCTAATGAACCTAATACAATGCAGGACAAAACAAAAACATTTTCATAAAATATTCATCTAATAAAACTAGCAATACTGAAATAACATAAAATTCATATTTTATATAGATAATTGTTACTAATATTTAACTGCTAAATTAGATGCCATGGTACGCGAATTAAAATCAACGGGTGCAAAAATGGAAGAATTGGATGTAGCTGCAGCTATCTGGGCTCATTTGATTATACATTGCACATGGCATGTACATTGCTGGATATACAAATGTACTTGCATGTACATACATAAATTATGTATATTATATGCATACCCATACAGCACACAAGCTTGCAGCAACGTTGCAGCAACATTGCAACATTGCACATTGCAGTGCAATGTTGTAGCAACATTGTATAGATATTAATTTCCAATATAGTTCAAACAACATTACAGCAATATTTCAAAATATTGTGAAAATAATGTGTTTTATATATTTTGTGTGCGTGTGTGTGTTCTTAGAGTTAGTATACATAATGTTTATTATAATTTGAATCTTTTATAAGATTGAAATTTGTGATTTGTACGAGTAGCGAGATTGTGAGATTATAAATAATTAAGTTTATTTTTCTTTTTAGCTGAAACGGCTTCAGTTTCAGAGTTTATTTTTTTTAAAGAAATGATCCGTCGATTGGCTTATTAAAGCTCTTTTGGCGGACTCTG
>NW_011967030.1:138074-140323 GCF_000949405.1 Vollenhovia emeryi | reverse complement strand
ATATAACTTTTTTTCTCAGTTTAACCCAATCTACTATAATCTTTGGGGTCGTCCATATCGAATCTGACACCCTGTATACTATGTCTATGGTCTTAACCAGCTAAGACGCCCGTCACGGATTGAGGGAGGTCCCAGATTCGAATCCTGGCTGAGGTAATATTTTTCGCAATAAGAATTTTAATTGCCAGATACGGTCAATAAAAATCATTGATGGTTTTTAATAAAGTGTCTTATATGATATATATCATCAATCGTTTTAATAAAAAATCGATATAAAATTGAAGAAATAATTTCACGGGTGCCTAGAAACCCCCCATGTTGCCTGTATGCACGAGTCTGACATAGTGATTACACGGGCTGCGTTCCGATATTCACTGCCAGTACTGAAAATGCATAGTACCCAGATAACATGCATGTCTAAAAGACATCTTTAAGACGTCTTTAACACGTCTTTTAGACATCTTTTAGACATACACGTCTAAAAAATATCTTAAAGACATCTTAAAGAAGTCTTGAAGATGTCTTTTAGACAAGCATGTTATCTGGGTATACGCAGTACCGGCCTTAGGGTGGGGCGCGGTTGGACGGTCGCCTAGGGCGCCAAATTTGTAGGGGCGCCGCTGCCTGGTTTCACCTAGTTTGAGAGTGAGAGAGATTCCCTAAAATATAAAAACAAAATGGGGTTCGTCGTTCGATATTATTACCCTGTCTTTTCTTTCGCAAGAATTTCGAGCCCTTGAATTTGAATGGGCGCCACGATAATCTTGCTCAGGGCGCCAATGTTGTTAAAACCGGCACTGAGTAAACGTGACGTAAACTATAGACTTTCAGTACTGGCAGTGAATATCGGAACGCAGCCACGATCATCTACGCACGTATTAGAAAGGCTCGCGCTACTGCGCATGCGCGAGAATTCCCATAATTGGGCAAAATCAATGGTAAAAGTTGTAAAATATCTACAAGGTTATCAACAAGGTTATCACCAAGTTGATTCCGGTTGTGCGACATATGGATCATCACATCCGGTAACTTTGGACCGGTACTAGCTGGCACGACAAAATATTAAAACATACTTTCTAAATGAGACTGTCGACAGTAAAAATTTTTAAAAACAAGAATCTGTATAGTTATATTGATAAAAGAAAACCTAATTTTGCAAAAACCAAAAACAAAGTTGCATGGAAGGGCGAAAATCTCAAGTAACGTTGCAGAACTTACTGACAACGAGTGTATAATAATTCGAAGAACGCAACTGATGATTCCAGATAGATTTGTATAGTCTCTTGTATTACCCAGTAAGAAATGATTCGTCGATCGACGTCGAAACGACCGACGTCGAAACGACGTCGAATCGACATCGACACCGTCGAATTGACGTCGGTTCGATATCATTTCGACGTCGATCGACGAATCATTTCTCACTGGGTAGGTGTGTATTCTTCGTGCTTACAAGGGGAGCACCAGGTAGTGGCCACACCGATTTTCTCCAACTTAATATATATGTGTAGTATCAATCCCCAACTACTTCATGTGGCACATGATACAGCTACATACTCACGTATTCGCGAGAAAGGGTACCTCCGGTTAAGACAGTCAAAATGACCTTATCTTTTAAAAGGAAAACTAAGTGTCTGTAAATGTGTATATACTAACAACAAAATTTTCTGTAACGTCGCCGTCCCCCCTTCCCCCACCGCCCCTCCAATAACGCAAAAAATCGCTAATTTTGCCTAATATTTTTTTTCTCAAACCCTGTTTAATGAAAAATTATTTAAAAAATTGAGTAACTAAACATAATAGAACTGCATTAATACAAATTTTTTCAATGCGTAGGAGACCTATCTTCTTAGTTTAAAAAAATCCTAAATGTGAAAAATCGCAATATTTTCGAGCTGTAAATTTTTTTTAAGGGCAAAAATAACCAAAAAAATCACTAAAAATACGGTTTTTTCGACAATTTAGGGGTGGCGCACCATTCCAAAAAATCTGAAAAAATTGTGAAATTAAAATTACCGAAAAATATTATTCACAAAAAAAATTGGGGGTAAAGCCCTCTCAAGTTCGAAAATATTGCGATTTTTCACATTTAGGATTTTTTTAAACTAAGAAGATAGGTCTCCTACGCATTGAAAAATTTGTATTAATGCAGTTCTATTATGTTTAGATACTCTCAATTTTTTAAATAATTTTTCATTAGACAGAGTTTGAGAAAAAAATATTAGGCAAAATTAGCGATTTTTTGCGTTATT
>NW_011967030.1:119657-132815 GCF_000949405.1 Vollenhovia emeryi | reverse complement strand
GGAAGCCATAACAATGGAAGCAATCTGCAAATTTGTAATTAGAAAAAATTAAATTAATGTAAAGTGTGCAAATTAGAAATTGGCACATGGCTTCCTGATAGAGGAAGCTTTAAGAGCAAAATACGAATAATTTGAATACTTTCAAGAAACTTCGTAGTAAAGTTAGATTTCTCTCATAATACTTCATCTTTGAGGATGCCATAACCATTGAAGCAATGTGCAAATATCTAATTTGCCTACTTTAATGATGTGGAAGAAATTTTGCAAATTTCCAATTTGCACGCTTCAAAGATGAGGAAGCAAGGTGCAAATTTCTAATTTGCACACTTTCCAGAAACATCGTGCAAAATTAGATTTCGCTCCTAAACGTTCCTCTATGAGGAAGCAATGTGCAAATTTCTAATTTGCACACTTTCAAGAATAACTATATATATACTAATATATGTAACTATATATAACTATATATATGTCATTTTCAATTGCACAATTTACCAAACCAACATGTCTCACTTACTTGATTTCCTAACCAACAACGGTTCCTCAGAGAGCCTGAACGACGATAACGTTTTCCCTGTTCTAACTGATCCTTCCCCAAAGCCCTGCAGACTCTTCCTGGCTGCCTTTAGGGGCGCCAAATTGGATATTTGAACCAGCTTCTTAGATACCTCACTCAAAGAGGTCGCCACGAGCGTCCTCACTGGCTATGAATCCGGACTGCGCACCTAGACTATTGGGTCGACGTGGTCGTGTCGGCTTCCACAAACTTGGAGCCGAGTGCCATATCTAGAAGAAGAAGAAGTGGTACTGAGTGGTACGCTGCCCTGATTGCACGCTTCTTTCGCTCGTAATTAACAAAAATACGTTCGATTAACGAGACAGTTATCCACAGAAGCTGTTCGATTGCTGCTCGTCCTCGTGGCAATGAGGCCCATGGTGCGCGAGCCCTCGGCAGTAATGCTCCACGAACCTTCAGAGTAAACGTAACCTCTTAGTCGCATCGATCTCTGCGAATTTGTGATCGCATGTCCCCATCGCAAATCTACCTTGCAGTCGCGCACGGCATCCCCTGCTATGGGACTATAATCGTCCCACAAGTACCATGCCTGACAAATTCGAAACGGTTTTGGTGAGGAGGAGCATATAAGCGGAACGCAGGAAGGATGCCAAGCTGCACGAGTCTAGTCCGATTGCTCAGACGACGTCTCGTTCTTGGACTCATTTTCGCCCTGTCGCTGACGTATTGTGCCTTTTCGTTGCTCCGAAGTGAAAAGGCAGGTACATTTATATTGCCGAGGTCAGATTACGTAGAAAATTACACGACTCTACGTCGTATTGTCTCCATGACTTATCACAGAAGGCTTCGCTATTTTTACAGAAAGGGCCGCAAAATCTGAACGCGATCGCAAGTGATCTCGATATGGATCCCATGATGATTAATGATAATAATGAAGACTTGATACTTGATGATAACGCGCTAGAAGAGTTAAGAGTGACTGATAAGTCTCCGCTGTGGCAGGTGGAACTTGATCAAGCAGTCAATGATAATGCTGGAAATATGGATGCATCTAATTTAAATGAAAGCGACGCTTCTACTCAGACTTGTCGTAATTCTGTTCAAGTAAGTGTTCGTATTAACATGTTGACTGTTGAATACAAGTCAACCTGTAATTAACATGCTACAGTTACATGTTGTTCACTGTTTACTGATTTTTTTTGACAAATTTTATAATGAAAAACCTTTACGCATCTTATGAAGGAGTCAAAGGCCAATAATAGCGCCTGGTAATACTGAAGGAGAGCCTCTCACTCTCCGTTTGTGATAAAAATTCACAGCATCGTGTATTTTGGCCAGTAAAACACAAATCTGCAAGTTAAAATCGTCGCTTGGCACTAATAAGATAGCTATAAATTGTTAAAATCTGACAGTTGTGGAGTTAGGATACCTCCCTGGTAAAAATTCTGTTAGAAACGGATAGAACGTGGATTCTATCTGTTTCTGACTGCTCTACTATGCGTTATTGGTCCTACAATTACGGATAGAAGCAGATGAAAAATGTTGCAGAACCTATAAGATTATGTACGTAAAAACGGTAGGGAAAGGCTAACTACATCTAACTGATTCCTAATGGAATGGAACTTATCCGAATCTATGTGCAGACATAATTACGAATCCTATCCGTTCCTATACGCAGTCAGTTTTGAATGTCTATCCGCATCTAACTGCGGAATCAGACAGGATATACTTATCTATCTGCATTTGTTCGTAACAGTGACGTTCGTTCTATCCGTTGCTTACTGCAAATGCGTATACGTATTCTATCAATTTCTTACGGAAGACAAATCGAACCCAATCTATCGATTGAGTGCAATTAGAAGTTCGTTGGATCAGCCGTTGTTGAGAACCGAAAATCTGAGGGCCCGTCAACTCGCGTACTCGCGTAAACTTACACGGCGGTGTCGCGCGCGTGGTTCTAGCTATCTTATACTTGGCGCGTTACACTACCGCGTCTCGTGATTCATATTTGAGTTGTTCCTGAACGCACATTGTCTATATTATATATGAACATAAAAATTATACAAAAATGCTTTATTTATTCTTAAAAATTACCACAATTATCAGAAATAGACTATAGTTTTGAAAATAGTGCTGATTAACCTTTAATAACTGGGTACAGTTGCACTTGTTATTTGTAATTGTAATTGTAATTTTAGACAAATTCAATACGTACAGAGGCAATGCGATTTTCTATCAGCAATTACGTCTACGTATCGATTGCAACGAGTAAGTACAGGATGCGGACAGAAACCGATACGAATTGTATTAATAATTGCAAACAGATTCCTAGAGGTCGACATTTGCATACAGACGCAGATAGATACGGTATCCGCAATTGCGGATAGATATACCGTCAGCATCCGATGCGTACAAGATGCAGACAGAAACGGACAGGATTTTCTATTGCAAAAGTTTATAGATACTGATATGCCGATAGATTTCCATTATATGCAGATATACGCTATTACATTTTCTGTCTGCATTTGCAGATACAACAGCGCTGCTTATAGAAACGGATAGGTATTGAATCTTCTCATGAAGCTTGCAGTTAGATCGGACAGCATTCCGTTAGAAGCTGTTAGATGTCGTATATAAGTTCTATCTGTTTCCGACTGTTTCTAATGTAAATTTTTACTAGGGAAGCTATAAGAATATGCAATAAAAAAATAGGGGGTCCTATTTAAAATTTCAACCCCCCTTTTACCTCCGCGTACCTGGAAAGGGGGGATATCGGTATCCATGTCAAAAGAGTTTTTTTGAAAAATCAAAATGTGTTTTATCGTTTTTGATATTTTCATTTTTACGAAAATTATTTAAGGGGGAATATCTACCTAGAGAGTTCGAAAAAATCGCTTTTTCAATTTTTGCATTTTCTTAAAACTTGAGGTCTTAAGGGTGCGTTCCGAATTAGCTATATTTCCAGTTACAAAGTTGGTACCGCTGTAACTAACTTGCGTAGGTTCCGTAATGTATCAGCTGAGTTCGTTTCTTGTGTTTAATGTAAGAGAATAAATTTAATTAATAATATGTCTAATACAATTAATCCCAAATATAAATTGGATATATATTTTGAAACCGAAAAGAAAATGTTTACTTTCGTAGTTTCGAAAGAAACTTATTTGCAAGCTAAAAGCAGTAAGTAAACTAAAAATAGTTTTAATTCATTATTTTCAATACTTGTTTAGTTAGTCTAATATTAGTTAGTCTAAATATTAGTTAGTCTAATAAACAAGTATTGAAAATAATGAAAACCATTTTTAGCCCACCCACTGCCTTCAGCCCGCAAACAAGTTTCTCTCGAAACCACGAAAGTAAACATTTTCTTCTCGGCCTCACAATATATGTCCAATTTATAAATTTGGGATTAATTGTATTAGACATATTATTAATTAAATTTATTCTCTTACATTAAACACAAGAAACGAACTCAGCTGATGCATTACGGAACCTACGCAAGTTAGTTACAGTGGTACCAACTTTGTAACTAGAAATATAGCTAATTCGGAACGCACCCTAAGAATGTCTATTGAAAATTTCAAACAAAAATTCGAAAAAATAACAAAGTTATAGCTGATAGAGTGGCATCCCTTTGTTGTGTACGCGCCGCGCCACACAGAGGTCGGGTCATACGCAGGTAGCTGCCAGTCGGGCCCCTTTCTGTATCACGTTTAGACCTGTTTCTATTGTTTGTGAAGAGTGCTCGGGTTTTTAATTCTTTTCTGTAACGTATATTTCCTATCTGCCTGGTGATCTACGAGAAATTTGTGGAGTATCGTCAGTAGCTTGTCGTTCGCGTAACCGTGCGTTGTGTCGAAAGTTTTCGTTTTGGAATAAAACATTCGGGGAAAAAATGGATAAGAAAAAAGGTTCTCGAGACTCTCGTAAATCTGAGAATTTTCGGAAAAATCGCATAAAAAAAAGATTACGGCCCGCAAATCGATACGAAGCAGAAAGAGTGGAATTGGACGCCAGTACCAGTGCCAAAAAATTAAAGACTGCACAAGACATTCCAGTGCCAGAAGAATCAAGCATCGGATATCGAATTTTGAACTTCTTTACGGTGTTTTCTGCCTTGTCAGAATGCGTGAAGTGTAAAACGTGTGGAGGTGATGTGAAATTTGCAGCAGAAAGCATCCGAGGGCTTGGATTCAAAATTTTAGTTTCGTGTTCGTCGTGTGAGCCGACTTTAATACCTTCGTGTCCTTACATAAAAACAGCTTACGAAATAAATCAAAGATTCCATTTTGCAATGCGTTTATTGGGGATTGGTTTGAATGGAGCAATGAAATTTTGTGGAATTATGGATTTTGCCACCGCCGGTTCAACAGTCGACGTACGATATAATAGTGAAGAACATTCATGCTGCTGCTTTAAGTGTTTGTGATCTATTGTTGAAACAAGCTATCAAAGAAGAACAAGAAGAAATAAAGAAACATAATCCTAGCAGTAATGATAAAGAACTGACTGTTTCAGGTGACGGCACCTGGCGAAAACGCGGGTTTACTTTGTTCGGAGTTGTGGCTTTGATTGGTCACTTCACAGGGAAAGTTGTAGATTTTATTGTGAAGTCTAGTTTTTGCTCTTCATGCACATACTGGAGTAAGCACATCAATACCGAGCAGTACAATGAATGGAAAGCTACGCACGAAGAGAATTGCAAGTCGAATCATGAAGGCTCTTCAGGCAAGATGAAAGTCGATGGCATGAAGGACTTATTTTCAAGATCTATCGAAAAACATGAAGTGAAATATGTTAACTACATCGGTGATGGCGATTCGAAAACGTATACTGGAATAATAAATTCGAAACCGTACGGGGATGACTGTGAAATTACAAAAAAAGAGTGCGTAGGTCATGTCCAAAAGCGCATGGAAACACGCCTTCGCGAATGTAAAGAAAAAAATCGTGATATCGGTGGAAATAACAAATTGACTGCTAAGTTGATAGACAAACTAACCGTCTACTATGGCTTAGCTATTCGAAGACATAGTGATTGTAAGGACGATATGAAAAAAGCAATATGGGCAACTTTTTACCACTACAGCTCAACAGATGATAACCCTCAACATGGATATTGCCCTGAAGGCGCCGAATCGTGGTGCAAGTGGCAAAAATCAAAAGCTGCAGGAACACTCAGTGATTTTAAACATGACTATTCGGCGTTACCAGAAATTGTGTTGAAAGCCATTAGACCGATCTATCAAGATCTAAGTGCGGACAAATTATTGGAGCGCTGTGTTGGTGGTTATACACAGAACAGTAACGAAAGTTACAATCAATTAGTCTGGAAAATTGCTCCAAAAATAACACACAGCGGGGCCACAATTGTCGAGATTGCTGCATTATTAGCAACTTGTACATTCAACAATGGAGTCAGATCACTTCTACAAGTAATGAATGTCATGGGGATTTCAGTAGGACGGAATGCGCACTTGTACGCAGCATGCGAAGATGACCGCCGCATAGTGCAAGCCGAGTTGCGGGCGCAGGAAACATCGAAAGAAGGACGATTACGGCGTCGTCAACAAAATTTAGATGATATGGGGATTCCAAGCAAGGTGGAGGACTTGTATTATAGACCTGGAATCGATGATTCTATGTAAGTTGAAAAATTTCGCGATTTATTCATTGCTCAATTTTCAAACGCGTTTTTCTCGAAACTATGTTTTAAAAATCGGTGGCCAAAATATCTCGGCAACCACTGAACCGATCAACTTGAAATTTATAGTGGTTATTCTATACATAATTATCTAGTCTTTGTCGTAGGATTTTTTTAAGTGACTTAGTTTTTTATCGGCAAAATAAACCCGAATTTTTCCCTGAAAATCGCTATCTTAAATTCAAACGCCCGCCATTTAGTCTAAAATCGATATTTTCAAAAATCCCTACGTCAAAGTCTAAATTATAGTGTCAACTTTAATAATCTTTTTGATTTTTTTATTCTGATGATTACAGATGAAATGGGAGTGGTCACCGCGGAGGACCTTTTTTTGCGACAGTCGACAGAACCCAAGAATACTCCGCCAATATTGAATATTTTTTAATAAAAAAATTTAACATAGTCTTTAAAGTGTGTACTTTCATGTAGAAAAAATACCAATACCATAATTCATATAGGTTTCCTTAAAAACATTCACAAAAATTGCCTTTTTTTCGCGCTTCTAGGTAGGTATTCCCCCTTAAGGGTTTCCACACTTTTGACAAACCCTGTATATACAGTAGCAACGGTGTTTCCAAGTTCATTCTAACAATATGTATACAAAATTATGTCAGTTTTGAGAATATATTTGATATAAGACATTTTTATGATTTGGGTTATACATATTTATAAATGTATATCTTTTTTTTATCAGGGAAGAGGTTTGATAGTTGATGATCATGGTGTTGTATGTTCGAGACACGAAGTTCTAGCGAATGGATGTTGTACGATAGAGCAGAGACAGACTCCAAAAAATGAAGAGTCCCTGTTTATGGGTAGGAGAGAAAGCTATAGCTGCAAAACGTGCAATTCCCAAGGGTGCTGTACCATTTACGAGTATTGCGTTTCCTGCTGTCTGCACCCTGACAAGGTAAGTTTTTATTGATTCTACAAAATTATTTTGTTCTTCCCCTCTCTCTCTCTCTCTCTCTCTCTCTCTCTCTCTCTCTCTCTCTCTCTCTCTTCCCCTCTTAAAACTATCTAAAGCTTAGATTCTAAATCATATAAAGGTATATCTATATATCTAAAATAAAATAATTATTTTATTAAGATATAAATTCATTTTAGCAAATAAGAAGTCGAAAGGACTTGCTGTCGGGCTCTGCTAAAATACAAAAAGACGTAGGGAAAACACCTATTCGCAATCCGGATCGCTTTCAGTTTTGTCTAGCCAGTTGTCGCACCTCGAGCTCCAGTGTGCGACACGAGAACACTTACAAGGATCCCCTCGCGAAGTACTGTTATAACTCGCAACGACATCGACGTAATATCAACTCATTAAATAATAACGGCGACAATCTCGCCGTTGTCGTTACTTCTTCTTCTGTGGTGACGTTACTTGCCTATCCCTCTCCCAAATACTACCCTTATTTATTCAATCCTACACCATTATTTGCATCGGTCTTATGCTAGCGTTATCTAATTATTTTTATCGTGAAATAATATAGCCATCTTGACATAGATATAATCAATAGTTTGATCTTTAAGTATTTTTAAAAAGAAGATCGAAGGCCACGTACGAGCGAGGATTTAAAGCGCCAGAGGTCTGCGTATGTTATTTCCATGTTGGGATATCTTTTCTTCAATAATTCCAAAATCTCACCCCTGATGGTGTCCTGACGCGGATCGTCCTATTGCAGACATATGAACATATTTTATTTGCTATATTTGTCAGACTCGCGGTTTTGGTACTTATTTGTGATAACTAGTTACTTATTTGTGAAGACTAGCAATTATTTGTTTACGTACATCGACAATATTGCAATCAGTAGCTGCGTAATGACAGGAAATTGCCCGTCTTGTTCTCTGGGATTTGTTAACGCCAGACCCGTGAATGAGCAATGGATGGAAGAACACCGTGTCGCCAGGTTGCATCTCCAGATTCACCCAGTGGTTCAGTAACGCAGGCAATTGCTTCATAACAATAGAATATATTAATTTAAAAAATGATATGCAGAACTAGCATCTTAGTAAGAGGGTAAACTATAGAGATATTTTACGTGTATGCCATGATAAAACTTGTTCACTTCTCCCTCAGACTTCGGAGGATAATCATGCGGGAACATGGTCCCCAAAGCGTGTGTTCCAGGTGCTACGTAGAGGCATCCGTTTTCGCTATCGCAGGGTTCCATGGCTGTCCACGCAGCTACTATATGATCGGCTGGTCGCAACGGGAAGTAGTATAGATCTTGATGCGGCGGGTGTCTAACAGAATAAGTCACGTAAGAAAGTCTTTTCATCCGCGTACCGAATATTCTTATCAAATAACGTTATTATCCAGTATACACCAACTAACAGTTACGTAACATCAATATTTTATACTCGACAATGTAACTGTCATGTACAACTTGTTACATTATATTTATATTGTTGAGTGGGAACAACATATTACAACATATTGTGATGTTATAACTGTTGATTGGTGTTTACCATCGACATATAAATGGACTGAGGGTTGGTTTTTCCAACCTCTTGGTAAACTAACTAATAGTTTAATTATGTGTCTATCTTTGTTGAATTCGAAAAAACAAAGACAATATATGTATGTGATTTAACTATTAGTTAATTTATTGAAAGAGTGGAACACCGACCCTGAGTGTTGCAGGCGACGAGCTGAAGGCCAATGTCCACGATGCTAGAACTTGGACCAAGTTCTAGCATCGTGGACATTGGGCTCAACACATATGCTATAGAGAGAGAGGTACACACAGTAGCCCCTATATCTCTCTCTCTCGCGCATGTGTGTGTGTGTGTGTTCGTCGAGCGCAACGGTCTATTTTATGTATCGATGGTGTTTACTGGATAAAGCCAACGGCACGCGATACTATTTTTCTTACTGAATTGCTCACAAGAGCCAATCAGAACTTAGCCTTAAGTCACCTGACCCAAACTCTGTATTCTTATTGGTTCACATAAGCAGGAAAAATAGTATCGTGTACCGTTGGCTTTATACTTCGACATTTTTCTTAAGGGTCACCTCGAGGTTCCAAATCCAACGTCGGGCGGCTTCGCGATGAGCATACTATGAATCGCCAAAATGTTCGGTCCCGTGAAACACTCGACTATATCGAGTATCTTCTCGTGCTCCATGTAACGACGGAACACCGGGTCCGTGTGTATTTCCTGTATTTTATTTACTGATTTTCTGTCCTTCACATCGTACATCACTATTATTCCATCCCGCGACGTCTTCCCTTCCACGATTTCGTCAAATCTGAAAAAAGGAGGTTTTATTAGAGTACACAATTTTGTTGGGTGTATAGTTATTTTAAGATAGAGAGCCTTTGATCATTTTTTTTCGACGTGCAAAAAATATTGAGACGCGATTATCCGTGATTGAAACTCGTGCGCGTGATCGATGTCCATAAAAAACGAAATTCATATCTGCAATTTATTGTATGCCGACATTCCAGATATTGAATAATCGGTCATCTGTGACATTATAGCCGGTCGGGGAATTTGCGCGCGCGTTAATATCAGTCAGCAAATTTACCGAAACATCGAACATTTCAATAACACTGCTGGATTACCAAGTTACTCGTAGTATGGATCGTCCACAAGATTATTTCGGTTAATGTCTTTGCAGCAATTTACAGTTTGAAGGCTTTTTAATACCCGCAAGTATGTACATATATTGAATAAATATATCATTTTGTACGGTTTACAAAAATTACGGTGGTCAAAAGCAGGGCTGAATCTACGATTTTGTGACCCTTATATTATATTATGATTTTTCAGAAGCTTACCCTATGTTTTCCCAACTAGTGAGCTTCCTAACTGGATGACCAAAAATAATTGACGGAAAATAATTCATAATAACAAAAATATATTTTTTAAATCTTTTCTATACTGATTGTGAGTCGAAAAAACCCTTAAAATGGAAAATCCTAAGCTGCAGCTTATCTAGCTTATGTGTAGATCTGGCACTGATCCGTATAAATTCACCGCACCTACAAAGCTAGCTTTCCAGCAATTAGCTCTTCAGGAAACACTCCAAAGAAAATGACATTGCAATGTAAGCTTGATGTGCTCACATTTACAAACTGGATATATGACAAGAAGAAAAGCGCTCGTTATAAACAAAAGCTATACGAATAAATAAACAGCCAACTGGACGAGCCATTAAATAATATCACTAGTTTCCTAAAATTTCACGTTTATTCATTAAGGCGACGTGTCACGTGTTTCCGTCACTAAAGAAATCACGAAAATCGCTTCTAATTTTTCTTGAAAATGGCTTTACAGAATAATTTCAAATTTTTACAGTCTACGTCTGATTAATAGAGTAACAAAGTGGTTGATCACGTTTTTCCTGATTGCGAAAAAAATTACAGATTTTGCGTGATACATAAACCTGTAAAATTTTTTCAAAATTAGGAAAAACGCGGAGTACTACTTTGTTCCTCTATTAATCAGACGTCTACTGTAAACATTTCGTCATTCTGTAAAACCGTTTTCGAGAAAAATTGGAAGCGGTTTTCATGATTTCTTTATCGGCGGAAGCGTTATACGTTTTGATACGTTTTATCTCTTAAATTTACAAATAATAAAAAATTCTTGAAGTTAGATATACCTTTGGTGACATATATTTATTATATCTTGCGATATGAGACGAGGAAATACTAAATATCCATTTTTTTCGTAGAATAGTCTTTGTTCCGGCGAAAGACGATGAAGAACGTCTTTTGTATAACGGAAATCGGAAGTCATTATTGAATTTCGTAGTCAGTATTTTTAAAATCGACTTTGCAGCTTCTCTCACTCCTTGTTGCTATTCTGAAACAAACAAAATTTGGTTAATCTATATAGTTTTAATAAAGTTCCTGGGTACTCTCACTGCAGTCATGTTGAATTGTGATGTCAGAAGCGAGAAATGACTATCACAATATAACCACTGTACATGGAGAATGTATAAGGAGACCGAATTAGGTCTGGATCACGTCACCGAACGTGGGCCGACATTTTTGCCACGCAGTGAATCAAAATTTTGCCACTTATAGCACTGGCGTCGTCTTACGCGATTAAGGCTGATGGCAGACAACCATCCGTAAGCGCTTACGGACTTAAGTTTTTCTCTGTCTTACCTTAAGTTTACGGCTTACAGAAGTCCGTAAGCGCTTTTATGATTTTGTGTTCTACCTGGGTAAGGATTCGCCCATGAGTTTACCGATCTTGATCTCGTAGATACAGCGTATAACTGTTGTTATCTGGGGCTCAATTTCTGAAACTTACGAAAATTACAAAAGTGAGTGAATATTTATAATTTCAATCTGTGAATTCGCTCACTTTTGTAATCTCCACAAGTTTCAGAGATAGGCTGATGGCAGACAACTATCCGACTGACGTAGTCGTAGACACACGCCCGGTCTACAATGAGTTGTTAGTATCGTTAGTCAGAAGTCGGAATGTCGGTCCTTTTTCTTCCACCCACAAAGGAAAAGGATCAACATAGTTGCGACTTCTGACTAACGACTAACGACTCATTGTAGACCGGGCCTTAAGGTAAGGCAGAGAAAAACGTAAGCCGTGAAACACGTGTTCCTTGCGGCTGATGTTTTTCTCTGCCTTACCTTAAGTCTACGGCTACGTCAGTCTTAAGCGCTTACGGATAGTTGTCTGCCATCAGCCATACACAATCCATCTCCTCATCTTATTTACAGATCGGACGTATATTATATAACCATGAAAGCTTCATGCATATGACAACCATGTGTCATGTACGAATGCGAATGGAGTTAGTTGATGACAGTGCTCCCAGTAATCTCTTTTCAGAACGACTGGCTGGCTCAAACGTCGGCCCATTCTGATTACGAGCAGTTCGGTCTCCTTATACATTCTCCATGCCACTGTATAACCAGTAGGGGCACTCTCTGTCGGCACCTTTGATCTGGGCGTTCTCACTTTTCCGCCATGTTTTTATAAGCGCCAACAGTGTATCAACTGCTAAAAGTGCCTGAACCCTTTTCAGGATCGTATCCAGGAAAGGCGCATCCGAACTGGCATACATTATTTATTGTAAATAGAAATGGCCTATGAAAAAATTGTTTTAATAAAAGTAATTAATGTAATTACTTGCTCCAACGTATAAAAGTATTTACGCGTTATTCGTCAACACTGCGAATTTTTCAATGTCACACCGACTTTGCACTAACACACGTACAATAATCCTGTGATTGGACATTATAAAAACATGTCGGATGCGCAGTACGGATCGGCGCGAACGTGAAACAAAAGAACGAGTGCCCCTACTGGTTATACTGTGGTTATACCACAGTATTTCCTGGATACGATCCTGAAAAGAGTTCAGGCACTTTTAGCAGTTGATACACTGTTGGCGCTTATAAAAACATGGCGGAAAAGTGAGAACGCTCAGATCAAAGGTGCCGACAGAGAGTGCCCCTATTGGTTATACTGTGACTCCGAGTGCTTCTTCGTAAACACCATAGACTTATATATTAGACTGCGCCATTCCTAAGGACACGCTGTGCTAAATATTAGAGTGCAGACATATCAAAAGAGTCATGATATCTCTCTCTCGCTTAGCGTTAACAATGGGGAAAAACAAACAAGTTAGATAAAGACACATTGACTTGAGTGGCACCTGTTTGGCCACGTTAATATCTCGATTGACCACGTTAATATCGACCACGTTGTGTATGACCACGTTTCAATTGACCACGGTCCCGATTGACCACATTGCAATTGACCACGGTCGCAATTGACCACGGTCCCGTTTGACCACGTTACAATTGACCACGGTCCCGATTGACCACGTTGCAATTGACCACTGTCCCGTTTGACCACGTTGCAATTGACCACGATCCCGATTGGCCACGTTGCAATTGACCACGGTCCCGATTGGCCACGTTGCAATTGGCCCCGGTCCCGATTGGCCCCGTTGCAA